>NC_057797.1:627636478-627936478 GCF_018294505.1 Triticum aestivum
GCGGGGGTGGCGGTATATAAAGGGGCAGGGCGGTGTCTTGGAGGAGGGGGCAAGGTGCGGCGGCAGAGAGGAGTCCGGCTCGGACTCCAAGTCCGAGTCGGCGGCGGCGGCGGCGCGTGCAGGAGGCGGCGGCGGCTGCAGCCGGCCTGGCACGGCTGGGCCTTAGGCCCAGTCCGGCGCGGGAACTTTTTTTTTAAAAAAATAATAATTTCGCCAACAGAAATAAAATCCTAGAAAAAAAATAAAAATCTAAAAATGCCAAAACAAATTTTCACCGTCTAAATAAAATATTTAGAACGAGATGAACATTTTCTTGGCCCTAAAATGCATCTTTGAAAACGTGCAATTTTTCTAATGCAAATAAAATCCAAATAAAATCAAGTAAAATCAAATAAATGATTTTAACATTTTTCCTCCAATATTTCAATTATTTTGGAGAAGTCACATTATCTCCTCTCATTTATTTTGATAAGAAATATTTTTCGGAGAGAAAAAAAATAATTAAAATCAAAATCCTCGTTTCATTATTTGATAAAAATCAAATATGAAAAACTGGGAAAATCCCCAACTCTCTCCGTGGGTCCTTGAGTTGCTTAGGATTTTGAGGATTTGCGGAACGGAAAAGCAATAAAATATGATATGCATGGATGACTATGTATAACATTCCAAATTGAAAATTTGGGATGTTACATCGATGCAGATAGAACCACAGTTGTAATTGCCCAAGAACCAGCCCCACCACACATAACCCACACTCATGCAGATTGTACCCCTACCCAGTTGGACAGAGAACCAGCTACACCCCTTCTAACCCAACCCCAGCAGATAGACACCCAGTTCCCGTTGACACAGCACCGTCTCCACCACAGAGCACCCAAACACGAGCAGTTAGTAAGGCAACTGTAGTGCCCAAATCACGAGGACCACCACTCCGAACCCAAAGTCAATGCTTAAAGCAGAAGAAGAATTGTTCTCAGGTCAGGTTCCGTAGCTATGGTTCATACTACTTTGCTCTTGCATCACTGTATTTACTGATAACAACTAATTTCAAATTTGAAGGATGCAATTGAAACTCCAATGGCGCAACAGGTATGTTTTAAACCTGTTTCTTCAACGTGTTTGGCTGTTTGCTGTTGTAACTTGCTCTATGTTGATTTCAGTTTCAATTGAATAAACAGTTATGTTCTCATGCCATGCACATTACAAGTGTTGTTATTACTGTGTAGTTTCCCACACTTATATTCTCTCTATGCTGCTTTGTCTTAAATAGATATGATTCGAACTGTATCTATCTTGATTTGGCAACATAAACTAGAATGATATAGACCATACAGTGACCATACTACATAGATATATGTTTGTTTCATGCTGTTATCCTGTCCACCTTACTACTGAACTGGTTTACCAAAATGAGTTTCATATACTACATTGTAAACCTAAGATGTGTTTGTTTGATTCTCTTTTAGAACACGGATAAAATATTGGAGAAGAGTACCCTGTTATGCAATGGTAAAGGAAGTAATGCAGATAAGGTTCAAGATAGTGAGACATCCCTGTTGGTCTCCAAGAAAGCTGATAGAAACTATATTGAAGACACTGAGACAACCCCAAAGTCCTGTCTTGATGTAGTGTTCGAGTTACTGGCTACCACTGCTGGCACCAGCTCTTCGAACTCGTTGCCTGAATCAGTTCGGCTTCTTGAGTCTCAACTTCAAGTTGAAAGACATCGATCAGATGTTATGAGACAGGAAGCCAAAGGACTGAGGAAGTCTCTGCAGAATTCAGATGCATACTTTCTGGTGCAACAGCAAGCGCTGGAGGACTTAAGTGCCAAACAAGAGAAAGTTAATAAGCTTGGTCAGCATCTTGCCAGCATTATGGGTACCCAGGATATTGTTTCTTGAGCTCTTCTGAAGTGGTTTCAGTTTTGGACTTGTTTTGCTACGGCGTTTATATGTTGTTGTGTTCCCTATATTTGCACTGGTGGCGAACTTTGATGCCCAGTGGATGTAATATGTGTAATAGCCATGATAGCCTAGTGTAAGTTGCTTGCTTATTTATTTCCTTGTTGTCTTGTTTATTTGTTTGCTTGTAGTCAGTGCAGTTTTTTTTCTGCGGTTTGCTAGTGGCTGCAATAACCTATTTTTTAAAACTGGGCCACAATAACCATGGGCTAATATTTACTGTAGTGACACTAGGCCTCCTACGGGCCGTAGAAACAGTAGGCCTTCTACGGGTTGTATAAATAGTGGGCCTTCTATGGGCCGTAGAAACAGTGGGCCTACTATGGGCCATAGAAACAATGGGCCTTCTACGGGCCGTAGAAACAATGGGCCTTCTACGGGCCGTAGAAACAATGGGCCTTCTACGGGTCATATCATCAATGGGCCTTATACGGGTCATATGATCAATTGGCCAAACATGGGCCAAACAGACCGCATTCTGGCCGTAAACGGGCTAGAGTTGGAATCGTCCATTCATGGGCCGACCATAACGGTCCATCGTTAGTAGGCCGTATTTGATGACGCTGTGAAAACGGCCCAACGTATTAACGGACCACAAACGGGCCGACTGTAACCATGGGCTGAATTTGGCCTGCAAGCAGAAAAAGACAGTAACAGGCCGTAAGTAAAAGAATGCTGGAAAACAGCCCAAGAATAAATGGGCTCTGAGAAGGCCAAAAGATAACATGGGCTGGAAACGGCCCAACAGAATAACGGGCCGTTAATGGGTATAAAGTGATACACTGTTCTTGACGGGCCAGTTTCACCACGGGCCGTTAATGGGTGTAAAGTGATACACTATTCATTATGGGCCAGTTTCACCACAGGCCGTTAATAGGCCAAGAGTTACATAGGGCCTCATATGGGCCGAAAGACGTCATGGGCCATACATGGGCCAGAAGTGAAAACGGGCTGGAATCATATTGGATGGCCCAGATGACGCTACTGGGCCTAATTCGAATAGGGTGTAACAGGCCTTGGGTTAGCGGGCTGTAAATGGGCTATATGCGAATATGCCGTTAACAGGCTTTCCATGGGCCAGCCCACCACCTTTTGACCAAGTCAAACGAGCCGGCCTTTTCACATGAATGGGCCTCTGTTGGGCCGTGCCACGTGTCAACGTATCATAGGCACCTTCTGTCCAATAAGTGGATGACATCTGTCCCAGCGATGAGCCGACACGTGTTTCCTCCAGCCAATGATGATTTTACACGTGGAAAATCCCCATTGGTCGGGGCTGTTAACGGGTTATCGGATCCAAAACCCGACCCGATAGCTTAACGGCGTTCCGTTACAGTGGATGCCACGTGTTGGTCACCCTTGACGAAAGCACTTCTGTGACGCGCGATTTATCATCATGGAAGTGGACACTTCTGTGATGATAATTTTGGTAATGTCATGGGACACTTCTACGACAGCACAGGTATGACTATCTTGATTCTATCATAAATTTGTCATGGATGTACATGCATGACAGAAAACATGACCTACTGTGACAAACACGTATCATCACGGAAGTGTATTTTTTTGTAGTGATAAGAACAGAGTAATACATTAAGCAAGATGACATGATGTAGAGGGATAAACTCAAACAATATGATATAAACCCCATATTTTTATCCTCGATGGCAACAATACAATACGTGCCTTGCTGCCCCTACTGTCACTGGGAAAGGACATCGCAAGATTGAACCCAAAGCTAAGCACTTCTCCCATTGTAAGAAAGATCAATCTAGTAGGCCAAACTAAATCGATAATTCAAAGAGACTTGCAAAGATATCAAATCATGCATATAATAATTCAGAGAAGAACCAAATAATATTCATAGATAATCTTGTTCATAAACACACAATTCATTGGATCTCGGCAAACACACCGCAAAAGAATATTATATCGAATAGATATCCAAGAACATCGAGGAGAACTTTGTATTGAGAATCAAAGAGAGAGAAGAAGCCATCTAGCTAATAATTATGGACCCGAAGGTCTGTGGTAAACTACTCACGCTTCATTGGAGAGGCAATGGTGCTGATGTAGAAGCCCTCCATGATCGATTCCCCTCCGGAAGATCACCGGAAGAGGCCCCAAGATGGGATCTAACGGGTACAGAAGGTTGCGGCGGTGGAAAAGTGGTTTCGTGGCTCTCTGCGATCGATCTAGGGTATAAGAGTATATATAGGTGAAAGAAGTATGTCGGTGGAGCTACGAGGGGCCCATGAGGGTGGGGGGCACACCTACCCCCTGGGCGCGCCCTCCTACCTCGTGGCCGCATCATGGAGTTCCAGACTTCGACTCCAAGTCTTCTGGATTGCTTTCGGTCCAAGAGATCATCGCGAAGGTTTCATTCCATTTGGACTCCGTTTGGTATTCCTTTTCTGCGAAACTCTAAAATAGGCAAAAAACAGAACTCTAAAATAGGCAAAAAAACAGAAAGTGGCACTGGGCCTCCGGTTAATAGGTTAGTCCCAAAAATAATATAAAAGAGCATATTAAAGCCCATTAAACATCCAAAACAGATAATATAATAGCACGGAACAATCAAAAAATTATAGATGCATTGGAGACATATCAAGTCTTGGTGCTTATCATGTTTTGCTCGTGAGAGAGGCTTAGTCAATGGGTCTGCAACATTCAGATCCATATGTATCTTGCAAATCTCTATGTCTCCCTCCTTGACTTGATCGCGGATGGAATTGAAGCGTCTCTTGATGTGCTTGGTTCTCTTGTGAAATCTGTATTCCTTTGCCAAGGCAATTGCACCAGTATTGTCACAAAAGATTTTCATTGGACCCGATGCACTAGGTATTACACCTAGATCGGATATGAACATCCAGACTCCTTCATTTGCTGCTGATACGTCCATTTTGCATCATGCTTTTATATTGATATTTATTGCATTATGGGCTGTTATTACACATTATGTCACAATACTTATGCCTTTTCTCTCTTATTTTACAAGGTTTACATGAAGAGGGAGAATGCTGGCAGCTGGAATTCTGGGCTGGAAAAGGAGCAAATATTAGAGACCTATTCTACATAACTCCAAAAGTCCTGAAACTCCAAGAAAGTCAGTTTTGGAATATATATAAAATATTGGGCGATGGAAGCACCAGAGGGGGGCCACCCACCGTCCATGAGGGTGGAGGGCGCGCCCCCCTGCCTCGTGGGCCACCTGGAAGCCCCCTGATGCCCATCTTCTGGTATAAGGTGTCTTTCACCCTGGAAAAAATCATAAAAAAGCTTTTGGGACGAAGCGCCACCGTCTCGAGGTGGAACCTTAGCGGAACCAATCTAGGGCTCCGGCAGAGCTGTTCTGCCGGGGAAATATCCCTCCGGGAGGGGGAAATCGTCACCATCGATCCTCTCATCGGGAGGGGGTCAATCTCCATCAACATCTTCACCAGAACCATCTCCCCTCAAACCCTAGTTCATCTCTTGTATCCGACCTTTGTCTCAAAACCTCAGATTGGTACATGTGGGTTGCTAGTAGTGTTGATTACTCCTTGTAGTTGATGCTAGTTGGTTTATTCGGTGGAAGATTATATGTTCAGATCCTTTATGCATATTAATACCCCTCTGATTATGAACATGAATATGATTTCTGAGTAGTTACATTTGTTCCTGAGGACATGGGAGAAGTCTTGCTATAAGTAGTTATGTGAATTTGGTATTCGTTCGATATTTTGATGAGATGTATGTTGTCTTTCCTCTAGTGGTGTTATGTGAACGTCGACCACATGACACTTCACCATTGTTTGGGCCTAGGGGAAGGCACTGGGAAGTAATAAGTAGATGATGGGTTGCTAGAGTGACAGAAGCTTATACCCTAGTTTATGCGTTGCTTCGTAAGGGGCTGATTTGGATCCATATGTTCCATGCTATGGTTAGGTTATTACCTTAATTCTTCTTTCGTAGTTGCGGATGCTTGCAAGGGGGGTCAATAATAAGTGGGATGCTTGTCCAAGGAAGGGCAGTACCCAAGCACCGGTCCACCCACATATCAAATTATCAAAGTAAGGAACGTGAATCATATGAGCATGATGAAAACTAGCTTGACGATAATTCCCATGTGTCCTCGGGAGCGCTTTCCTTTATATAAGAGTTTTTCCAGGCTTGTCCTTTGCTACAAAAAGGATTGGGCCACCTTGCTGCCCCTTGTTTACTTTTGTTACTTGTTACCCGTTACAAATTACCTTATCACAAAACTATATGTTACCGATAATTTCAGTGCTTGCAGAGAATACCTTACTGAAAACCGCTTGTCATTTCTTCTGCTCCTCATTGGGTTCGACACTCTTACTTATCGAAAGGACTACGATAGATACCCTATACTTGTGGGTCATAAGCTGCTTCAGAAGCAACTATGTATTCCGCTTCACACGTAGATCCCGCCACGACGCTCTGCTTAGAACTGCACCAACTGACAGCTCCACCATTCAATAAAAATACGTATCCGGATTGTGACTTAGAGTCATCTGGATCAGTGTCAAAGCTTGCATCGACGTTTACCGTTTACGACGAGCTCTTTGTCACCTCCATAAATGAGAAACATATCCTTAGTTCTTTTCAGCTATTTCAGGATGTTCTTGACAGTTGTCCAGTGATCCACTTCTGGATTACTTTGGTACCTCCCTGTCAAACTAATAGCAAGGCACACATCAGGTCTCGTACACAACATTGCATACATGATAGAACCTATGGCTGCGGTATAGGGAAATGACTTTCATTTTCTCTCTATCTCATGCAGTGGTCGGGCATTGAGTCTGGCTCAACTTCACACCTTTTAATACACGCAAGAACCCTTTCTTTGCTTGATCCATTTTGAACTTTTTTCAAAACTTTATCAAGGTATGTGCTTTGTGAAAGTCCAATTAAGCGTCTTGATCTATCTCTATAGATCTTGATGCCCAATATATAAGCAGCTTCACTGAGGTCTTTCATTGAAAAATTCTTATTAAAGTATCCTTTTATGCTATTCAGAAATTCAGTATCATTTCCGATCAACAATATGTCGTCCACATATAATATCAGAAATGCTACAGAGCTCCCACTCACTTTCTTGTAAATATAGTCTTCTCCAAAAGACTGTATAAAACCATATGCTTTGAGCACACTATCAAAGCATATATTCCAACTCCGAGATGCTTGCACCTGTCCATAAATGGATCGCTAGAGCTTGCACACTTTGTTAGCACCTTTTGGATCGACAAAACCTTCCGGTTGCATCATATACAACTCTTATTTAAGATATCCATTGAGGAATGCAGTTTTGACATCCATTTGCCAAATTTCATAATCATAAAATGCGGCAAATGCTAACATGATTCGGACGGACTTAAGCATTGCTACGGGTGAGAAGGTCTCATCGTAGTCAACTCCTTGAACTTGTAGAAAACCTTTCGCAACAAGTCGAGATTTGTAGACAGTAACATTACCATCAGCGTCAGTCTTCTTCTTGAAGATCCATTTATTCTCTATGGCTTGCCGATCATCGGGCAAGTCAACCAAAGTCCATACTTTGTTCTCATACATGGATCCCACCTCAGATTTCATGGCCTCAAGCCATTTTGCGGAATCTGGGCTCATCATCGCTTCCTCATAGTTCATAGGTTCATCATGGTCAAGTAAAATGACCTCCAGAACATGATTACTGTACCACTCTGGTGCGGATCTTGCTCTGGCTGACCTACGAGGTTCGATAGTAACTTGATCAGAAGTTTCATGATCATCATCATTAACTTCGTCACTAATTGGTTTAGGAATCACTGGAACTGATTTCTGTGATGAACTACTTTACAATAAGGGAGACGGTACAGTTACCTCATCAAGTTCTACTTTCCTCCCACTCACTTCTTTCGAGAGAAACTCCTTCTATAGAAAGGATCCATTCTTAGCAATGAATATCTTGCCTTTGGATCTGTGATAGAAGGTGTACCCAACAGTTTCCTTTGGGTATCCTATGAAGACACATTTCTCCAATTTGGGTTCGAGCTTATCAATTTGAAGCTTTTTCACATAAGCATCGCAGGCCCATACTTTAAGAAACGACAACTTGGGTTTCTTGCCAAACCATAGTTCATATGGTGTCGTCTCAATGGATTTTGATGGTGCCCTATTTAACGTGAATGTAATCGTCTCTAAAGCATAACGCCAAAACGATAGCGGTAAATCAGTAAGAGATATCATAGATCGCACCATATCTAATAAAGTGCGGTTACGGCATTCGGACACACCACTACGCTGTGGTGTTCCAGGTGGCGTGAGTTGCAAAACTATTCCGCATTGTTTCAAATGAAGACCAAACTCATAACTCAAATATTCACCTCCACGACCAGATCGTAGAAACTTAATTTTCTTGTTACGATGATTTTCCACTTCACTCTAAAATTCTTTGAACTTTTCAAATGTTTCAGACTTATGTTTCATCAAGTAGATATACCCATATCTGCTCAAATCATCTGTGAAGGTTAGAAAATAACGATACCCACCACGAGCATCCACACTCATCGAACCGCATACATCAGTATGTATTATTTCCAATAAGTCTGTTGCTCGTTCCATTGTTCCGGAGAACGGAGTCTTAGTCATCTTGCCCATGAGGCATGGTTCGCAAGCATCAAGTGATTCGAAAAGCCCATCAGCATGGAGTTTCTTCATGCGCTTTACACCAATATGACCTAAACGGCATTGCCACAAATAAGTTGCACTATCATTATTAAACTTATATCTTTTGGCTTCAATACTATGAATATGTGTATCACTACTATCGAGATTTAATAAAAATAGACCATTCACCAAGGGTGCATGACCATAAAATATACTACTCATATAAATAGAACAACCATTATTCTCTGATTAAAATGAATAACCGTCTCGCATCAAACAAGATCCAGATATAATGTTCATGCTTAATGCTGGCACCAAATAACTATTATTCAGGTGTAATACTAATCCCAAAGGTATATGTAGAGGTAGCGTGCCGACCGCGATCACATCGACTTTGGAACCATTTCCCACGCGCACCGTCACATCGTCCTTAGCCAATCTTCGCTTAATCCGTAGCCCCTGTTTTGAGTTACAAATATGAGCAACAGAACTAGTATCAAATACCCAGGCGCTACTGCGAGCATTAGTAAGGTACACATCAATAACATGTATATCAAATATACCTTTCACTTTGCCATCCTTCTTATCCGCCAAATACTTGGGGCAGTTTTGCTTCCAGTGACCAGTCCGTTTGCAGTAGAAGCACTCAGTCTCAGGCTTAGGTCCAGACTTGGGCTTCTTCACTTGAGCAGCAACTTGTTTGCCATTCTTCTTGAAGTTCCCCTTCTTCCCTTTGCCCTTCTTCTTGAAACTAGTGGTCTTGTTGTGTTGGGGAACGTATTAATTTCAAAAAAATTCCTACGCACACGCAAGATCATGGTGATGTATATCAATGAGAGGGAAGAGTGTGCCCACGTACCCTCGTAGACTGAAAGCGGAAGCGCTAGCACAACGCGGTTGATGTAGTCGTACATCTTCATGATCTGACCGATCAAGTACTGAACACAAGGTACCTCCGAGTTCTGCACATGTTCAACTCGATGACGTCCCTCGAACTCCGATCCAGCCAAGCTTTGAGGGAGAGTTCCGTCAGCATGAGGTCGTCGTGACGATGTTGATGTTCTACCGTCGCAGGGCTTCGCCTAAGCACCGCTACAATATTATTGAGGTGGACTATGGTGGAGACGGGCACCGCACACGGCTAAAAGATCCAAGAGATCAATTTTTGTCCTATGGGGTGCCCCTCTCCTCCGTATATAAAGGAGGGGAGGAGAGGGCCGGCCAAGGGGAGGAGGCGTGCCCAAGGGGGGAGTCCTAGTCCCACCGGGAGTAGGACTCCTCCTTTTCCTATTTGGAGAGGGAGAGGGAAGGAAGATGAAGGAGGGAGGAAGGGAAGGGGGCCGGCCCCCTCCCTATTCGGATTGGGCTTGGGGCGGCACCCCCTCCCTTGCTCCTTTCCACTAAAGCCCATTAAGTCCCGTATACCTCCCGGGGGGTTCCGATAACCTCCCGGTGCTCCGGTATTATCCTGATCTCACCTGGAACCATTCCGGTATCCAAATATAGACGTCCAATATATCGATCTTTATGTCTCGTACATTTCGAGACTCCTCGTCATGTCCATGATCACATCCAGGACTCCGAACTACCTTCAATACATCAAAACACATAAACTCACAATATAACCGTCATCGAACTTTAAGTGTGCGGACCCTACGGGTTCGAGAACTATGTAGACATGACCGAGACACGTCATCGGTCAATAACCAATAGCGGAACCTGGATGCTCATATTGGTTCCTACATATTCTACGAAGATGTTTATCGGTCAAACCGCATAACAACATACATTGTTCCCTTTGTCATCGGTATGATACTTGCCCGAGATTCGATCATCGGTATCTCAATACCTAGTTCAATCTCGTTACCGACAAGTCTCTTTACTTGTCCCGTAATACATCATCCTGCAACTAACTCATTAGTTGCAATGCTTGCAAGGCTTAAGTGATGTGTATTACCGAGTGGGCCCAGAGATACCTCTCCGACAGTCGGAGTGACAAATCCTAATCTTGAAATACGCCAACCCAACAAGTACCTTTGGATACACCTGTAGAGCACCTTTATAATCACCCAGTTACGTTGTGATGTTTGGTAGCACACAAAGTGTTCCTCCGGTAAACGGGAGTTGCATAATCTCATAGTCACATGAACATGTATAAGTCATGAAGAAAGCAATAGCAACAAACTAAACGATCAAGTGCTAAGCCAATGGAATGGGTCAAGTCAATCACATCATTCTCCTAATGATGTGATCCCATTAATAAAATGACAACTCTTTGTCTATTGCTAGGAAACATAACAATATTGATCAACAAGCTAGTCAAGTAGAGGCATACTAGTGACACTCTGTTTGTCTATGTATTCACACATGTATCATGTTTCCGGTTAATACAATTCTAGCATGAATAATAAACATTTATCATGATATAAGGAAATAAATAATAACTTTATTATTGCCTCTAGGGCATATTTCCTTCAGTCTCCCACTTGCACTACAGTCAATAATCTAGATTACACAGTAATGATTCTAACACCCATGGAGCCTTGATGCTGATCATGTTTTGCTCGTGGAAGAGGCTTAGTCAACAGGTCTGCAACATTCAGATCCGTATGTATCTTGCAAATCTCTATGTCTCCCACCTGGACTTGATCTCGGGTGGAGTTGAAGCGTCTCTTGATGTGCTTCGTTCTCTTGTGAAATCTGGATTCCTTTGCCAAAGCAATTGCACCAGTATTGTCACAAAAGATTTTCATTGGACCCGATGCACTAGATATGAAACCTAGACCGGATATGAACTCCTTCATCCAGACTCCTTCATTTGCTGCTTCCGAAGCAGCTATGTACTCCGCTTCACATGTAGATCCCGCTACGACGCTTTGTTTAGAACTGCACCAACTGACAGCTCCACCGTTTAATAAAAACACGTATACGGTTTGTGATTTAGAATCGTCCGGATCAGTGTCAAAGCTTGCATCGACGTAACTATTAACGACAAGCTATTTGTCACCTCCATAAACGAGAAACATATCCTTCATCCTTTTCAGGTATTTCGGGATGTTCTTGACCGTTGTCCAGTGATCCACTCCTGGATTACTTTGGTACCTCCCTGCTAAACTAATAGCAAGGCACACATTAGGTCTGGTACACAGCATTGCATACATGATAGAGCCTATGGCTGAAGCATAGGGAACACCTTTCATTTTCTCTCTATCTTCTGCAGTGGTCGGGCATTGAGTCTTACTCAACTTCACACCTTGTAACACAAGCAATAACCCTTTCTTTGCTTGATCCATTTTGAACTTCTTCAAAACTTTGTCAAGGTATGTGCTTTGTGAAAGTCCAATTAAGCTTCTCGATCTATCTCTATAGATCTTGATGCCCAATATATAAGTGGCTTCACCGAGGTCTTTCATTGAAAAACTCTTATTCAAATATCCTTTTATGCTATCCAGAAATTATATATCATTTCCAATCAACAATATGTCATCCACATATAATATCAGAAATGCTACAGAGCTCCCACTCACTTTCTTGTAAATACAGGCTTCTCCAAAAAGTATGTATAAAACCATATGCTTTGATCACACTATCAAAACGTTTATTCCAACTCCGAGAGGTTTGCACCACTTTGTTAGCTCCCTTTGGATCGACAAAACCTTCCGGTATAATATACAACTCTTCTTCCAGAAATCCATTCAGGAATGCAGTTTTGACATCCATTTGCCAAATTTCATCATCATAAAATGTGGCAATTGCTAACATGATTCGGACAGACTTAAGCATCGCTACAGATGAGAAATGCGACCGTCTCTAAAGTTGATGGTGCCCTATTTAACGTGAATGCGATTGTCTCTAAAGCAGAACCCCAAAATGATAGCGATAAATCAGTAAGAGACATCATAGATCGCACCATATCTAGTAAAGTATGATTACGATGTTTGGACACACCATTACGTTGTGGTGTTCCGGGTGGCGTGAGTTGCGAAACTATTCCGCATTGTTTCAAATGTAGACCAAACTCATAACTCAAATATTCTCCTCCACGATCAGATCGTAGAAACTTTATTTTCTTGTTATGATGATTTTCAACTTCACTCTGAAATTCTTTGAACTTTTCAAATGTTTCAGACTTATGTTTCATTAAGTAGATATACCCATATCTGCTTAAATCGTCTGTGAAGTTGAGAAAATAATGATACCCGCCGCGAGCCTCAACATTCATTGGACCACATACATCAGTATGTATGATCTCCAACAAATCAGTTGCTCGCTCCATAGTTCCGGAGAACGGCATTTTAGTCATCTTGCCCATGAGGCATGGTTCGCAAGTACCAAGTGATTCATAATCAAGTGATTCCAAAAGTCCATCAGTATGGAGTTTCTTCATGCGCTTTATACTAGTATGACCTAAACGGCAGTGCCACAAATAAGTTGCATTATCATTATCAACTCTGCATCTTTTGGCTTCAACATTATGAATATGTGTAACACTACTATCAAGATTCATTAAAAATAGACCACTCTTCAAGGGTGCATGACCATAAAATATATTACTCATATAAATAGAACAACCATTATTCTCAAATTTAAATGAATAACCGTCTCGCATTAAACAAGATCCAGATATAATGTTCATGCTCAACGCTGGCACCAAACAACAATTATTTAGGTCTAAAACTAGTCCCGAAGGTACATGTAGAGGCAGCGTGCCGACGGCGATCACATCAACTTTGGAACCATTTCCCACGCGCATCGTCACCTCGTCCTTAGCCAGTGTTTGCTTAATCTGTAGTCCCTGTTTTGAGTTGCAAATATTAGCAACAGAACCAGTATCAAATACATAGGTGCTACTACGAGCTCTGGTAAGGTGCACATCAATAACATGTATATCACATATATCTTTGTTCACCTTGCCATCCTTCTTATCCACTAAATACTTGGGACAGTTCCGCTTCCAGTGACCGGTCTGTTTGCAGTAGAAGCACTTAGTCTCAGGCTTAGGTCTAGACTTGGGTTTCTTCTCTTGAGCAGCAACTTCTTCCCTTTGCCTTTTTTCTTGAAACTGGTGGTCTTATTAACCATCAACACTTGATGCTCCTTCTTATTTCTACCTCCGCAGCCTTTAGCGTTGCGAAGAGCTTGGGAATCGTCTTATCCTCCCTTGCATATTATAGTTCATCACGAAGCTCTTGTAGCTTGGTGGCAGTGATTGAAGAACTCTGTAAATGATACTATCAACAGGAAGATTAACTCCCAGTTGAGTCAAGTGATTATGATACCCAGACATTTTGAGTATATGCTCACTGACAGAACTATTCTCCTCCATCTTGCATCTATAGAACTTATTAGAGACTTCATATCTCTCAATCCGGGCATTTGCTTAAAATATTAACTTCAACTCCTGGAACATCGCATATGCTCCATGTTGTTCAAAACGTCGTTGAAGTCCCGGTTCTAAGGCGTAAAGCATGTCACACTGAACTATCGAGTAGTCATCAGCTTTGCTCTGCCAGGTGTTCATAACATTTGGTGTTGCTCCTGCAACAGGTTTGGCACTTAGCGGTGCTTCCAGGATGTAATTCTTCTGTGCAGCAATGAGGATAATCCTCGAGTTACGGACCCAGTCCGTGTAATTGCTACCATCATCTTTCAACTTTGCTTTCTCAAGGAACGCATTAAAATTCAACGGAACAACAGCACGAGCCATCTATCTACAACAAACATAGACATGCAAAATACTATCAGGTACTAAGTTCAGGATAAATTTAAGTTCAATTAATCATATTACTTAAGAACTCCCACTTAGATAGACATCCCTCTAATCATCTAAGTGATCACATGATCCAAGTCAACTAAACCATAACCGGCAACGTATGCATTCAAAGACCTTCATCGGTTTTGAAAGCGATGGCTCTCCACCACCTCTCCTCTCCCTCCCACCTCCCACCCTTCCACCTGACCTCCATCAACAATGGCAGCCTCTAGACCTAGGAATCATGGATGGTCTTCTCCATTGGGACTTTGCTCCGGGCCTAGCCCTTGCAAATCAGGTGAGGCACAAGTTTGGCACGACATTCCATTTTTCCCCTTCCCAAGGATCTAGGGAATTCTTTCTAGTGGTCACTTTCTCCTCAGCCTCCTTTCCTCTCTCGGTGGAATCTATTGGTATTGCCTTGCAACGTTGTCTTGGGGGTTTAAGCTCTCGATTCCATGTTACCAAGATCAAGGATCGTACCTTTCATTTTCTGTTGCAAGCAACAAAGTTGGACATTTCATATATGGTTTAAAAGATCGAGTTTGGCCAGACTTTGTTTGTCACTTTCATCTTTTTAATGGCCGATATGCTAGAGCTCCCGTCTCGACCTCCTCCTGGCATGTGGATCAAGAAATTTTGGACATCTCTTCTCGGTCTCCTGTTGCGATCAAGTCCAACATTGCATCATCGATGATGATAGGTTCACAAGGAACCCAGTCTGCTCAGGTCCTTGGCAAATTCAACATTGCTCCAATTGACAATATAGTCTTCTCAAACAAGAACTCTTGTGAAGCTTCATCTTCTGGCCAAATGCTTCATAATTTGAATTTGGATGATCCCATGATTTAGCAGCGTAATTTGCTTACATCACAGGCTTTGGGTTCAAATATTCAATTAATGCAGCATTTTCTCCGGCAAGAGCAATTGATGGGCAGTCAGCCCGTGGATTTTATTCTCTTGGGCAGCTTTAAATGCTTACTTAATGTCCAATATCCACCGCTGCCCCAGTGTTTTCTTTCCTCTGCGTTCAAATATGCGCCTCCGCATGAGTTCTGGCCTCCAACACTTAGCAATCAACACAAGGCTGGTCTGGCCCAAGCCCACTACTCCTTGGAGGATATTACGGCTCTTAATACCCAATGGGCCTCACTCTGCTCCAAGTGTCTGCAATGGGGTCACAAAAAACCTAGTTGCCTTGCACGCCTCATTTGTATTAATTGCTCAGCGCCTGACTACAAGGCAATCAATTGCCCCAAATCTGCTTCAAATATGCATACTTTTGACCAGGTTGGCGCTGGCCTAGGGAAGCAAATCACCTCCAATGCCAGTCCCGCGGCTCTGCCCCCACTTCCTTTTATTCAGCGCAAGAGAAGCACCGTCAGATGCCAATCATGTAGCTTCTATGGACATATGGCGCGGCAATGTTTCCAGCGAAAGAAAGCGCAAAATTGGAAATGGATTCCTAAATCCACTTGACCTACCGATTCTGCCCCTCACGCTCCGCCTTCCACCTCGATTGCCCAAACGCCTCACTCCAGTCTGCAGAGCACCTCCCCTGCCACCAATGCCATCACTCTGCCTCACCCGCCATTGACGCCCCCACCCACATCGCCCTCCGCCATGGCAAACTACCCGCTCAACCCTGTCCCCTCCTTGCCGTCTGGGTTTGCGGTGGAGCCTGGGCCTGCGGACCGTCTGGTCGGGTCTGGGATGGTGGTCGGGCCAATTGCACCGCTCAACCACGACTACTTGGCAATTGCGGAAGCAAGTGCGTATGTTCCTCTGCATCGCCGGGCTGCCATTCGGACTTCTATTGAAGGTTTGCTGCATGAAGCACATCTTTTTACCACTGAAACTAGTGATCATCCTCTGGGTGTTGGGATCTTTGGTTTTGCAAACTCATTCTTGAGGGATACGGCTGTCAACACCCCGTTAGAGCTAGAGGAGGAGGATTTTCTTATCACTTTTATGCCTCATAATGAAGCACTCAACAGACGCACCACCTCATTTGGTCCACAGATTTGGTTGATGTTTTTTGGTTTTCCCTATGATTACCAAACAGATTACTACATCACTAAGGATTTAGGGGGTTATGGTTCTCTGGTTCACTGGTACAATCCCCGCCAAGATAGGAGATATATGCTGATCAAGGCTCGTGTGATCCGCCTGAATCTTGTGCCCAAGAGCTTTGTTGTCTGGCAGCTTGGAGGTGCGCGAGACTGCTGGATGGTTCAGGTTACTATCTTGAGAAGCAATGACTGGAATGGGCTGTTACCTAAAGTGCTGCCTCCTAATGAAGAACCTCCTCCTGCGGATGGTAATCCACACCCGCAGTTCGGGCCTGAACTCACTGCTGAACAGCTCTATCAGCAGCAAGTTCATAATTGGTTGGTACAGAATGCTGCCCCCAATCACCCTGTTCATCACAACAATGAAGAAGCTCCCAATCAAGGGTGGCCTCCTTGGCCTCAACCTCCAGATCGTCCTATGCCACCTCATCTAATGAACTATCAGGCTTGGCTGGCTTCTCAGGGTTTAACTGTTATGCATGGAGTGGTTCCTGACAACAATATTACTGACAATCCTATGCAAGCTTGGCATGAGGCTATTACTGCTTCTTCTGAATATACTTCCTCTGAAGACTCTGCTGCCACTGAATCAGATTTGATTGTTCTGCCAGTGACCACTCCAGGATCTAATGCTGCTGCTCTGGTGACTCCAACTGCTGCTGCTGACGTGGTTACCATCTCTGTAGACATCCATGACCAAGGTATGCGTTTTGGTTTATCTGCTCAAGGTGATTCCCTCTTAGAAATCCTTCTGTCCAATCCCATACCCCGACAGCAACTCAACACTGCACTTTTCAATGCTATATGTCCTTTGCTTGCTACAAGGGGTCCATGGGCTGCTGGTTTTGGGTTCAGACACGAGGTTATGCACTTTGAAGTTCAGGTGGCTACTGGCCCTACAGGCCTCCAATTCACACAGCATAACCTGCTTGCGCCGGTCACTCCTTCAGCTGTGATCATTGAGGAAATTTCTGACAGCCAGCCATCCCTTATTGGACAATCCAGGCAGGAGACTCAGGGCTCCATGGAAGTTTCTGATGCGCTCTCTGATGTTGCTGAGGGATCTGCTAATGTTGTAGTTGAATCCCTTCATTTGAGGTCTGATACGGATGCTGATCCACATCTCACGGACCTGGCTGCATATCACTCTGAAACTCAGTCCGGTCTGCTTCAGATTGCGACAGGTGCCATCTCTAAACCTGCAATCAGTGCGGTTGGTTCCTCAGCTCGCAAACAAAAAGGGAAAGTGCCAGCTCCCATTGAAACTTCCATTCTTCGTCGCAGCAACCGTACTAACAAGTATGATGGATTTCGCACCAACTCTGTGGTCATTCAATCCAAAATCCCCAAGAGCAAGATCTTCAGATTTGAAACCTACTGGATTGCGCACCCAGGCTTCCTGCAGGTTGTTGAGGAAGCTTGGAATAAGCCCCTAAAATTTGGCAAAGACAAAAATGCCGCTTCCATTCTCTGTCAAAAGCTGAAAGTTGTCCGCTATGCCCTATCCCACTGGAGCAAAAAGATCTCCCGCCTAAAAATTGCCATTGAAAATTCAAATAAAGCCCTTCTTGAGCTTGATGGTATTGAAGAGCGACGTGCACTTTCGATCCCTGAATGTAACTTCAGAAACATTCTCAAAAAGCACCTCCTAAGACTTCTTAGCTACCAAAAGGAGTACTGGAAGAAAAGATGCACAATCCGTTGGATCAAGTTTGGCGACGAAAACTCAAAAAAAATCAAGCTGTTGGTACGGAAAGATTCAGAAGAAAACTGCATTGCTACCCTAAAAACTGAAAATGGGAATGTTGTGGAGGATCATGCAGGCAAAGAAGCTATTTTGTTCCAAGCTTTCAAACAAAGGTTGGGTTCATGCTCAAAACCAAACATGAAGTTTAACCTCTCGTCTTTGCTCCGACAGCAAGTTGATTTCGATAGCCTCACTACCTCGTTCACACATGAGGAAATTGATGCTGTGGTTAAGGAGATGCCCCCAGACAAAGCACCGGGCCCGGATGGTTTCAATGGAGCCTTTCTGAAAGTATGCTAGCCTATCATTAAAAATGACTTCTACAATTTGTGCAATGAATTTCATAGAGGGGATTTGAATCTTGAATGCTTAAACTATGGATATATCACCTTGATCCCAAAGAACTCCTCACAAGAGATGGTCAATGACTTCCGCCCGATCACTTTGTTAAATTGTTGTCTTAAACTGATCACAAAACTGCTGGCCAATCGTCTTCAAAAAATCATCTTGCAGATCGTCCACCGTAATCAGTACGGATTCTTACGTGGTCGATCCATACATGATTGTTTGGCGTGGGCTTTCGAATACATACACCAGTGTCAAGCCTCGCAAAATGAGATTATCCTGCTGAAGTTAGATTTTGCCAAAGCCTTTGGCACTATCCAACACTCTTCTATGCTCCACATTATGAAAAAGGTGGGTTTCAATGACAAATGGCTCCAATGGATACAAAGTCTCTTCAGTTCTGGCAAATCTTCGGTCTTACTCAATGGTACTCCGGGAAAATCTTTCCAATGCAAATGTGGTGTACGACAAGGTGACCGCCTCTCGCCTCTGATTTTTGTTATAGCTGCAGACCTCCTCCAGTCTGTAATTAACGAGGCACTTAGAAATAATCTCCCGGACTTACCTATCCGACACAATACTAACGGGGACTACCCCGTTATCCAATACGCGGATGACACGCTCATCATCCTGCCAGCCTGCACCCGCCAACTTGCCAAGTTTAAGGAAATTCTGGAGGATTATGCCACGTCAGTAGGGCTCAAGATCAACTTCCATAAGTCCACACTAGTGCCAATTAACACGCCTCCTGAGAAATGCAAAGAACTGGCTTATCTGTTAGGATGCACTGTGGGTTCTATGATGTTCACGTACCTTGGCCTGCCCCTAGGTACCACTCGTCTGACCGTACAAGATCTGGCTCCTCTTGCTTGCAAAGCAGAAAGAAACATTACGGCTGCTATGTCTCTAATGTCGTACGCGGGGAAACTTGCTCTAATGAATTCGATGATAACCTCCCTTATCATGTTCACGATGGGCACCATTCGTCTCCCACCAAAAATTGTTGCTCAACTTGACAAGATCAGAAGACATTGCCTATGGCAAAAACAGGACCGATGATGGGGTTAAGAGCAACTCTCTTGCTGCTTGGAACAGGGTCGACATGCCCAAGAAAAATGGTGGACTGGGTGTTGTTAACCTCAGAATACAGAATGATGCCTTGCTGCTTAAATTTCTCCACAAGTTTTATAACAGGCATGATATCCCTTGGGTCCATCTAATCTGGGAATCTTACTATGGTGACACCGTTCCACATGCTCATGACTCGTGTAGCTCCTTCTGGTGGAAAGACTTAACCCATCTAATGCCCACATATCGCGGTGTGACACGTATAAAAATTGGGAATGGATCCTCTGCACTGTTCTGGAAAGATAATTGGAGCCAGTCCATATATGTTGATAGTTGCCCCAGGGCTTATTCATATACTACTTTTGAAGACATCTCGGTCGAACAACTCCTGACGTCCACCAATCTGCATGAAACCTTTCAACTCCCACTCTCTATTCAAGCCTGTGATGAATTGCGATCCATCCAAACTGAAGTAGCCGAAACCACTCTTACGGAAGAACATGACACATGGCAATGTATATGGGGCGACCAAACTTTCAAAACATCCTCATATTACAAATTTTACTTCAGAGATGTAACTGCCCATGAAGCCTTCGGCTGGTTGTGGAAAGCAAAATGTACTCCCAAGCTTAAGACATTCGGGTGGTTCCTACTTGTTGATCGTCTCAACACCAGAAACATGCTCAAGAGGAGACACTACAACATTGGGACAAACACTGACTGCCTCTTATGTGGCCAACACGTCGAAGAAACGGTGGAACATCTATTCTTCCATTGCATGTTCAGTCAGGAATGCTGGCAAACTCTTGGTTTCACCTGGACAACACAGCATGACATACTTGATATGATCAAACATCAAAAAACCATGCAGCCTAGAAAGATGTGGCTGTATATATTTTTGACATCGGCCTAGAGTCTCTAGAAGGAGCGAAACAACCATCACTGCAGGAAAATCAAGCCTTCGGTCACAACCTGGAAACAGAGGTTTAAGTTGGACTTCTCCAATCTTAGATATAGAGTGAAACCCTCCAAAGAGCATATTGTTACTGCCATACTTGAATCCATACAATAGGTGCTTTGTAATCTAGGATGCTTTTGAGTGGTGCCATCACCACCCATGTATGTAACACACACATGTAATTATACCCCCTGAGGTTTGGTAATATATATGCAGTAGGAACCTTTCCTACTGTCTTCACGGTCAAAAAAAACTAAACCATAACCGATCATCATGTGAAATGAAGTAGTTTTCAATGGTGAACATAACTATGTTGATCATATCTACTATATGATTCACGCTCGACCTTTCGGTCTCAGTGTTCCGAGGCCATATCTGCATATGCTAGGCTCGTCAAGTTTAACCTGAGTATTCCGCTTGTGCAAAACTGGCTTGCACCCGTTGTAGATGGACGTAGAGCTTATCACACCCGATCATCACGTGGTGTCTGGGCACGACGAACTTTGGCAACGGTGCATACTCAGGGAGAACACTTTCATCTTGAAATTTAGTGAGAGATCATCTTGTAATGCTACCATCAATCAAAGCAAAATAAGATGCATAAAAGATAAACATCACATGCAATCAATATAAGTGATATGATATGGCCATCATCATCTTGTGCTTGTGATCTCCATCTCCGAAGCACCGTCATGATCACCATCGTCACCGGCATGACACCTTGATCTCCATCGTAGCATCGTTGTCATCTCGCCAAATATTGCTTCTACGACTATTGCTACCGCTTAGTGATAAAGTAAAGCAATTACAGGGCGATTGCATTGCATACAATAATGCGACAACCATATGGCTCCTGCCAGTTGCTGATAACTCGGTTACAAAACATGATCATCTCATACAATAAAATATAGCATCATGTCTTGACCATATCACATCACAACATGCCCTGCAAAAACAAGTTAGACGTCATCTACTTTGTTGTTGCAAGTTTTACGTGGCTGCTACGGGCTGAGCAAGAACCGTTCTTACCTACGCATCAAAACCACAACGATAGTTCGTCAAGTTAGTGATGTTTTAACCTTCTCAAGGACCGGCGTAGCCACACTCGGTTCAACTAAAGTTGGAGAAACTGACATCCGCCAGCCACCTGTGTGCAAAGCATATCGGTAGAACCAGTCTCACGTAAGCGTACGCGTAATGTCGGTCTAGGCCGCTTCATCCAACAATACCGCCGAACCAAAGTATGACATGCTGGTAAGCAGTATGACTTGTATCGCCCACAACTCACTTGTGTTCTACTCGTGCATATAACACCAACGCATAAACCCAGGCTCGGATGCCACTGTTGGGGAACGTAGTAATTTCAAAAAAAAATCCTACACACACGCAAGATCATGGTGATGTATAGCAACGAGAGGGGAGAGTGTGTCCACGTACCCTCGTAGACCGAAAGCGGAAGCGTTAGCACAACGCGGTTGATGTAGTCGTACGTTTTCACGATCCAACCGCAAGTACTGAACGCACGGTACCTCCGAGTTCTGCACACGTTCAACTCAATGACGTCCCTCGAACTCCGATCCAGCTGAGCTTTGAGGGAGAGTTCCGTCAGCACGACGGCATGGTGACGATGTTGATGTTCTACTGTCGCAGGGCTTCGCCTAAGCACCGCTATGATATTATCGAGGTCGACTATGGTGGAGAGGGGCGCCGCACACGGCTAAAAGATCCAAGAGATCAATTGTTGTCCTATGGGGTGCCCCTCTCCTTCGTATATAAAGGAGGGGAGGAGAGGGCCGGCCAAGGGGAGGAGTCGCGCCCAAGGGGGGAGTCCTACTCCCACCGGGAGTAGGACTCCACCTTTTCCTATTTGGAGAGGGAGAGGGAAGGAAGAGGAAGGAGGGAGGAAGGAAAGGGGGCCGGCCCCCCTCCTAATTCGGATTGGGCTTGGGGGGGCGTCCCTTGCTCCTTTCCCATCCTTTCCACTAAAGCCCATTAAGTCCCGTATACCTCCCGGGGGGTTCCGATAACCTCCCGGTGCTCCGGTATTATCCTGATCTCACCTGGAACCATTCCGGTATCCAAATATAGACGTCCAATATATCGATCTTTATGTCTCGTACATTTCGAGACTCCTTGTCATGTCCATGATCACATCCAGGACTCCGAACTACCTTCGGTACATCAAAACACATAAACTCATAATATAAACGTCATCAAACTTTAAGCGTGCGGACCCTATGGGTTCGAGAACTATGTAGACATGACCGAGACACGTCACCGGTCAATAACCAATAGCGGAACCTGGATGCTCATATTGGTTCCTACATATTCTACGAAGATGTTTATCGGTCAAACCGCATAACTTCATACGTTGTTCCCTTTGTCATCGGTATGTTACTTGCCCGAGATTCGATCGTGGTATCTCAATACCTAGTTCAATCTCGTTATCGGCAATTCTCTTTACTTGTTCTATAATACATCATCCCGCAACTAACTCGTTAGTTGCAATGCTTGCAAGGCTTAAGTGATGTGTATTACCGAGTGGGCCCAGAGATACCTCTCCGACAATCGGAGTCACAAATCCTAATCTTGAAATACGCCAACCCAACAAGTACCTTTGGATACACCTGTAGAGCACCTTTATAATCACCCAGTTACGTTGTGACGTCTGGTAGCACACAAAGTGTTCCTCCGGTAAATGGTAGTTGCATAATCTCATAGTCATAGGAACATGTATAAGTCATGAAGAAAGCAATAGCAACAAACTAAACGATCAAGTGCTAACTAACGGAATGGGTCAAGTCAATCACATCATTCTCCTAATGATGTGATCCCGTTAATCAAATGACAACTCTTTGTCTACGGGTAGGAAACATAACCATCTTTGATCAACGAGCTAGTCAAGTAGAGGCATACTAGTGACACTCTGCTTGTCTATGTATTCACACATGTATTATGTTTCTGGTTAATACAATTCTAGCAAGAATAATAAACATTTATCATGATATAAGGAAATAAATAATAACTTTATTATTGCCTCTAGGGCATATTTCCTTCATGTTGACCATCAACACTTGATGCTCCTTCTTGATTTCTACCTCCGCAGCCTTTAGCATTGCGAAGAGCTCGGGAATTGTCTTATCCATCCCTTGCATATTATAGTTCATCAGGAAGCTTTTGTAGCTTGGTGGTAGTGATTGAAGAATGATGTCTACTACACAACCTTCTTCTTGTAGACGTTCTTGGGCCTCCAAGTGTAGAGGTTTGTAGGACAGTAGCAAATTTCCCTCAAGTGGATGACCTAAGGTTTATCAATCCGTAGGAGGCGTAGGATGAAGATGGTCTCTCTCAAGCAACCCTGCAACCAAATAACAAAGAGTCTCTTGTGCCCCCAACAGACCCAATACAATGGTAAATTGTATAGGTGCACTAGTTCAGCGAAGAGATGGTGATACAAGTGGTATATGGATAGTAGATATAGGTTTTTTGTAATCTGAAAATATAAAAACAGCAAAGTAACTAATGATAAAAGTGAGCGTAAACCGTATTGCAATACTAGGAAACAAGGCCTAGGGTTCATACTTTCACTAGTGCAATTTCTCTCAACAATAATAACATAATTGGATCACATAACTATCCCTCAACATGCAACAAAGAGTCACTCCAAAGTCACTAATAGCGGAGAACAAATGAAGAGATTATGGTAGGGTACGAAAACACCTCAAAGTTATTCTTTCTGATCGATCTATTCAAGAGTCCGTAGTAAAATAACATGAAGCTATTCTTTCCGTTCAATCTATCCTAGAGTTCGTACTAGAATAACACCTTAAGACACAAATAAAAACCCTAATGTCACCTAGATGCTCCAATGTCACCTCAAGTATCCGTGGGTATGATTATACGATATGCATCACACAATCTCAGATTCATCTATTCAACCAACACATAGGACCTCAAAGAGTGCCCCAAAGTTTCTACCAGAGAGTCAAGAAGAAAACGTGTGCCAACCCCTATGCATAGGTTCATGGGCGGAACCCGCAAGTTGATCACCAAAACATACATCAAGTGGATCACGTGATATCTCATTGTCACCACAGATACGGACGGCAAGACATACATCAATTGTTCTCAAATCCTTAAAGACTCAATCCGATAAGACAACTTCAAAGGGAAAACTCAATTCATCACAAGAGAGTAGAGGGGGAAAAACATCATAAGATCCAACTATAATAGCAAAGCTCGCGATACATCAAGATCGTATCACCTCAAGAACACGAGAGAGAGAGAGAGAGAGATCAAACACATAGCTACTAGTACATACCCTCAGCCCCGAGGGAGAGCTACTTCCTACTCGTCGTGGAGAGCACCGAGATGATGAAGATGGTCACCGGAGAAGGATTCCCCCTTCGGCAGGGTGCCAGAATGGGTCTAGATTGGCTTTCGGTGGCTACGGAGGCTTCTGGCGGCAGAACTCCCGATCTATTGTGCTCTCTGATAGTTTTAGGGTATATGGATATATATAGGCGGAAGAAATACATCAGGGGAGCCACGAGGGGCCCACGAGGGTGGAGGGCGCGCCCAGGGGGGTGGGCGCGCCCCCTGCCTCGTGCTCACCTCGTTGATCCCCTGACGTGCACTCCAAGTCTCATGTATTGCTTTCTTTCCAAAAATAACTTTTCTGAAGGTTTCATTCCGTTTGGACTCTTTTTGATATTCCTTTTTTGTGAAACACTGAAACAAGGGAAAACAGAAACTGGCACTGGGCTCTGGGTTAATAGGTTAGTCCCAAAAATCATATAAATGCATATAACACATCCAAAGTTGATAATATAATAGCATGGAACAATCAAAAATTATAGATACGTTGGAGACGTATCAGCATCCCAAGCTTAATTCCCGCTCGTCCTCGAGTAGGTAAATGATAAAAACAGAATTTTTGATGTGGAATGCTACCTAACATATTTCTCTAAGTAGTTCTCTTTATTGTGGTAAGAATATTCAGATCCATAAGATTCAAGACAAAAGTTTAATATTGACATAAAAATAATAATACTTCAAGCATACTAACAAAGTAATCATGTCTTCTCAAAAACATGGCCAAAGAAAGCTATCCCTACAAAATCATATAGTCTGGCTATGCTCCATCTTCACCACACGAAATATTTAAATCATGCACAACCCCGATGACAAGCCAAGCAATTGTTTCATACTTTTGATGTTCTCAAACTTTTTCAATCTTCACGCAATACATGAGCGTGAGCCATGGATATAGCACTATAGGTGGAATAGAATGCTGGTTGTGGAGAAGACAAAAAGGAGAAGATAGTCTCACATCAACTAGGAGTATCAATGGGCTATGGAGATGCCCATTAATAGATATCATTGTGATTGGGTAGGGATTGCCATGCAACGGATGCACTAGAGCTATAAATGTATGAAAGCTCAACAAAAGAAACTAGTGGGTGTGCATCCAACTCGCTTGCTCACGAAGACCTAGGGCATTTTGAGGAAGCCCATCATTGGAATATACAAGCCAAGTTCTATAATGAAAGATTCCCACTAGTATATGAAAGTGACAACATAGGAGACTCTCTATCATGAAGATCATGGTGCTACTTTGAAGCACAAGTGTGGTAAAAGGATAGTAGCATTGCCCCTTCTCTCTTTTCTCTCATTTTTTATTTTTTTATTTTTTATTTGGGCCTTCTCTTTTTTATGGCCTCTTTTCTCTTTTTTTATTTGGGCTTCTTTGGCCTCTTTTTTTTTATTTTCGTCTGGAGTCTCATCCCGACTTGTGGGGGAATCATAGTCTCCATCATCCCTTCCTCACTGGGACAATGCTCTAATAATGATGATCATCACACTTTTATTTACTTAAAACTCATGAATTACAACTCAATACTTAGAACAAGATATGACTCTATATGAATGCCTCCGGCGGTGTACCGGGATGTGCAATGATGCATGAGTGACATGTATGAAAGAATTATGAATGGTGGCTTTGCCACAAATACAATGTCAACTACATGAACATGCAAAGCAATATGACAATGATGGAGCATGTCATAATAACGGAACAGTGGAAAGTTGCATGGCAATATATCTCGGAATGGCTATGGAAATGCCATAATAGGTAGGTATGGTGGCTGTTTTGAGGAAGGTATATGGTGGGTTTAAGGTACCGGCGAAAGTTGCGCGGTACTAGAGAGGCTAGTAATGGTGGAAGGGTGAGAGTGCATATAATCCATGGACTCAACATTAGTCATAAAGAACTCACATACTTATTGCAAAAATTTATTAGTTATCGAAACAAAGTATTACGCACATGCTCCTAGGGGGATAGATTGGTAGGAAAAGACCATCGCTCGTCCCCGACCGCCACTCATAAGGAAGACAATCAATAAATAAATCATGCTCCGACTTCATCACATAACGGTTCACCATACATGCATGCTACGGGAATCACAAAATTTAACACAAGTATCTCTCAAATTCAAAACTACTCACTAGCATGACTCTAATATTACCATCCTCATATCTCAAAGCAACCATCAAGTATCAAACTTCTCATAGTATTCAATGCACTTTATATGAAAGTTTTTATTATATCCCTCTTGGATGCCCATCATATTAGGACTAAATTCATAACAAAAGAAAACTACCATGCTGTTCTAAAGACTCTCAAAATAATATAAGTGAAGCACGAGAGTTCATCTATTTCTATAAAATAAACCACCACCATGCTCTAAAAGGGTATAAGTGAAGCACTAGAGCAAATGTCAAACTACTCCGAAAGATATAAGTGAAGATCAATGAGTAGTCTAATAATTATGCAACTATGTGAAGACTCTCTAACATTTAAGAATTTCAGATCTTGATACTTTATTCAAACATCAATCAAAACAAAATAAAATAAATTGACGCTCCAAGCAAAACACATATCATCTGGTAAATAAAAATATAGCTCCAAGTAAAGTTACCGATGAACAAAGACGAAAGAGGGGATGCCTTCCGGGGCATCCCCAAGCTTAGGCTTTTGGTTGTCCTTGAATATTACTTTGGGGTGCCTTGGGCATACCCAATCTTAGGCTCTTGTCACTCCTTATTCCATAGTTCATTGAATCTTTACCCAAAACATGAAAACTTCACAACACAAAACTTAATAGAAAACTCGTAAGCTCCGTTAGTATAAGAAAATAAATCACCACTTAGGTACTGTTGTGAACTCATTCTAAATTCATATTGGTGTAATATATACTGTATTCCAACTTATCTATGGTTTATAAACTCTTTTACTAGCCATAGATTCATCAAAATAAGGAAGCAACACACGGAAAACAGAATCTGTCAAAAACAGAACAGTCTGTAGTAATATGGATCAAACGTATACTTCTGGAACCCCAACAATTCTAAAATAAATTCCTGGACGTTAGGAATTTATCCATTAATCATCTTCAAAAAGAATTAACTAAATAGCACTCTCCAATAAAAAAAATGGCAGCTAATCTCGTGAGCGCTAAAGTTTCTGTTTTTTACAGCAAGATCAACAAGACTTTCCCCAAGTCTTCCCAACGGTTCTACTTGGCACAAACACTAATTAAAACATAAAACCACATCTAAACAGAGGCTAGATAAATTATTTATTACTAAACAGGAGCAAAAAGCAAGGAATAAAAATAAATTGGGTTGCCTCCCAACAAGCGCTATCGTTTAACGCCCCTAGCTAGGCATGATGATTTCAATGATGCTCACATAAAAGATAAGAGTTGTAACATAAAGAGAGCATCATGAAGAATATGACTAGCACATTTAAGTCTAACCCACTTCCTATGCATAGGGATTTTGTGAGCAAACAACTTGTGGGAACAAGAATTAACTCGCATAGGAAGGTAAAACAAGCATAACTTCAAAATTTTAAGCACATAGAGAGGAAACTTGATATTATTGCAATTCCTACAAGCATATATTCCTCCCTCATAATAATTTTCAGTAGAATCATGAATGAATTCAACAATATAACCATCACATAAAGCATTATTTTCATGATCTACAAGCATAGAATTTTTAATACTCTCTACATAAGCAAAATTCTTCTCAATCGGAATAGTGGGAGTATCATAAGAGACTCAAATACTATAAATTGTTTCCACATTAAAAGAGTAATTTTCAGAAAAAGGGTAATCATAATCATGACAAGTTTTATAAATATAATCATCACTACTTTTTATAGCATACGTATCATCACAATAATTATCATAAGTAGCAACTTTGTTCTCATCATAATCGATTGAAACCTCTTCCATGATAGTGGAATCATTACTAAATAAAGTCATGACCTCTCCAAATCCACTTTCATAATTATCATAAGTATGAGACATGCTATCATCATTATAAATTTGCATATCAAAACTTGGGAGACTAAAAATATCATCTATAGCTTCCCCAAGCTTGGGACAAACATTAATTGCAGAAAATATATTCTCAAAAACATCATCTTCTTCAAACATAGCATCCCCAAGTTTGGGACTTTTCATATCATAAGCATAATAACTCTAATCATTAATAGTATGGATAGCACCAATAGTATAGCAATTATCATATTTCTTCCAAGCAAGTGCCAAAAAGATTTTCAAGATCATAAGAAGTATCATTATCTTCCACAATTATATTTTCATGAGGCACAATAGTAATATGAGCAGCATTATTTGGGAGAGATATCTTTTTACCTCTCTTCCTTTTTATTTTCTTCTTCTTCACCACATCATGTGTGGGTTCAATCCTATTTTTGGAGCTCCTTATTAATGAGATTGGTTGAATACGAGGCTCCTCCTCGTTACCTGATTCATCATAAGAAATAATAGAAGGGTATTGGGAAGTCTCTTCCCTTTCGTTAGTATTCTCTTCATCCTCTATTTGTTTTCTTTTCTTTATGTAATTGGCAATATAAGGATTTTTAATGCAATTCACCGCACAATACATATAAATTTCCTCTAGATCAAAACCAAGAAGTTTATAACGAGCAAATTCTGGAAGATGCTTAGTTATACGTTTCATTTCTTCGTAACCCATAAGCAAACCGAGTTCATTATAATGTGCAAGGGAAATCAAGTCATCACAATTTTTGGACACGGTTAGATCATGAAACAATTTGCATCGGATAGCTAAATGACCCTGTTCATTGCAAAGTCCACAAGTACGGCCAAGAAAATTTAAATTTTCAGCACAATCATCTAGCCTTTCTTGCAAAAATTTAGTTTCCAAGTACTTATGCCTCTTGCAATATCTATCTTCCCTATTTAGTGTGTACTTACAAACCCAATGCACTCCACAAAAATTGACATGTTTATAGGAGACATTTTCATCATAACTAGTGCAATCATCATTAGTACTATGGATATTCAAGGAGTTCATACTAACAACATTGCAATCATGCTCATCATTCAGAGATTTAGTGCCAAACATTTTAATGCATTCTTCTTCTAACACTTTGGCACAATTTTCCTTTCCATCATACTCACGAAAGATATTAAAAAGATGAAGCATATGAGGTAGACTCAATTCCATTTTATTATTAACTAAACTAGTGCTAAAACAAGAAACAAAAAGATTCGATTGCAAGATCTAAAGATATACCTTCAAGCACTCACCTCCCCGGCAACGGCGCCAGAAAAGAGCTTGATGTCTACTACACAACCTTCTTCTTGTAGACGTTATTGGGCCTCCAAGTGCAGAGGTTTGTAGGACAGTAGCAAATTTCCCTCAAGTGGATGACCTAAGGTTTATCAATCCGTAGGAGGCGTAAGATGAAGATGGTCTCTCTCAAGCAACCCTGTAACCAAATAACAAAGAGTCTCTTGTGTCCCCAACACACCCAATACAATGGTAAATTGTATAGGTGCACTAGTTTGGCGAAGAGATGGTGATACAAGTGGTATATGGATAGTAGATATAGGTTTTTGTAATCTGAAAATATAAAAACAGCAAGGTAACTAATGATAAAAGTGAGCGTAAACGGTATTGCAATACTAGGAAACAAGGCCTAGGGTTCATACTTTCACTAGTGCAAGTTCTCTCAACAATAATAACATAATTGGATCACATAACTATCCCTCAACATGCAACAAAGAGTCACTCCAAAGTCACTAATAGCGGAGAACAAACAAAGAGATTATGGTAGGGTACGAAACCACCTCAAAGTTATTCTCTCTGATCGATCTATTCAAGAGTCCGTAGTAAAATAACATGAAGCTATTCTTTCCGTTCAATCTATCCTAGAGTTCGTACTAGAATAACACCTTAAGACACAAATCAATCAAAACCCTAATGTCACCGAGATACTCCAATGTCACCTCAAGTATCCATAGGTATGATTATATGATATGCATCACACAATCTCAGATTCATCTATTCAACCAACACATAGGACCTCAAAGAGTGCCCCAAAGTTTCTACCGGAGAGTCAAGACGAAAACGTGTGCCAACCCCTATGCATAGGTTCATGGGCGGAACCCACAAGTTGATCACCAAAACATACATCAAGTGGATCACATGATATCCCATTGTCACCACAGATACGCACGGCAAGACATACATCAAGTGTTCTCAAATCCTTAAAGACTCAATCTGATAAGACAACTTCAAAGGGAAAACTCAATTCATCACAAGAGAGTAGAGGGGGAGAAACATCATAAGATCCAACTATAATAGCAAAGCTCATGATACATCAAGATCGTATCACCTCAAGAACACGAGAGAGAGAGAGAGAGAGAGAGAGAGAGAGATCAAACACATAGCTACTGGTACATACCCTCAGCCCCGAGGGAGAACTACTCCCTCCTTGTCATGGAGAGCACTGGGATGATGAAGATGGTCACTGGAGAAGGATTCCCCCTCCGGCAGGGTGCCGGAACGGGTCTAGATTAGCTTTCGGTGTCTACGGAGGCTTCTGGCAGCGGAACTCCCGGTCTATTGTGCTCTCTGATAGTTTTAGGGTATATGGATATATATAGGCAGAAGAAATACATCAGGGGAGCCATGAGGGGCCCACGAGGGTGGAGGGCGTGCCCAGGGGGTGGGCGCGCCCCCTGCCTCGTGCTCTCCTTGTTGATCCCCTGAAGTGCACTCCAAGTCTCCTGTATTGCTTTCTTTCCAAAAATAACTTTTCCGAAGGTTTCATTCCATTTGGACTCCGTTTGATATTCCTTTTCTGCGGAACACTGAAACAAGGGAAAAACAGAAACTGGCACTGGGCTCTGGGTTATTAGGTTAGTCCCAAAAATCATATAAAATAGCATATAAATGCATATAACACATCCAAAGTTGATAATATAATAGCATGGAACAATCAAAAATTATAGATACGTTGGAGATGTATTAGAGAACTCTGTCAATGACACTATCATCAGGAAGATTAACTCCCATTTGAGTCAAGTTGTTGTGGTACCCAGACATTCTAAGTATATGTTCACTGACACAGCTATTCTCCTCCATCTTGCAGTTGTAGAACTTATTGGAGACTTCATATCTCTCAATCCGGGCATTTTCTTGAAATATTAACTTCAATTCTTGGAACATCTCATATGCTCCATGACGTTTAAAACATCGTTGAAGTCCCGGTTCTAAGCCGTAAAGCACGGCACACTGAACTATCGAGTAGTCATCAGCTTTGCTCTGCCAAACGTTCATAACATCTGGTGTTGCTCCTGCAGCGGGCTTTGCACCTAGCGGTGCTTCCAGGACATAATTCTTATGTGCAACAATGAGGATAATCCACAAGTTACGGACCCAGTCCATGTAGTTGCTACCATCATCTTTCAACTTAGCTTTCTCTAGGAACGCATTAAAATTCAAAGGAACGGTAGCATGTGCCATTTATCTACATCAACATAGACATGCAAAAAGACTATCAGGTACTAAGTTCATGATAAATTAAAGTTCAATTAATCATATTACTTAAGAACTCCCACTTAGATAGACATCCCTATAGTCATCTAAATGATCACGTGATCCATATCAACTAAACCATGTCCGATCATCACGTGAGATGGAGAAGTTTTCAATGGTGAACATCACTATGTTGATCATATCTACTATATGATTCACGCTTGACCTTTCGATCTCAGTGTTCCGAGGCCATATCTACATATGCTAGGCTCGTCAAGTTTAACCTGAGTATTCTGCTTGTGCAAAACTGGCTTGCACCCGTTGTATGTGAACGTAGAGCTTATCACACCCGATCATCACGTGGTGTCTCGGCACAACGAACTGTAGCAATGGTGCATACACAGGGAGAACACTTATACCTTGAAATTTAGTGAGAGATCATCTTATAATGCTACCATCGTACTAAGCAAAATAAGATGCATAAAAGATAAACATCACATGCAATCAATATAAGTGATATGATATGGCCATCATCATCTTGTGCCTTTGATCTCCATCTCCAAAGCACCGTCATGATCACCATCGTCACCGGCTTGACACCTTGATTTCCATTGTAGCATCGTTGTCGTCTTGCCAACTATTGCTTCCACAACTATCGCTACCGCTTAGTGATAAAGTAAAGCAATTACATGGCGATTGCATTTCATACAATAAAGCGACAACCATATGGCTCCTGTCAGTTTCCGATAACTTTGTTACAAAACATGATCATCTCATACAACAATTTATATAATCACGTCTTAACCATATCACATCACGACATGCCCTGCAAAAACAAGTTAGACGTCATATACTTTGTTGTTGCAAGTTTTACATGGCTGCTACGGGCTTAGCAAGAACCATTCTTACCTACGCATCAAAAACCACAATGATTGTTCGTCAAGTGTGTTGTTTTAACCTTCAACAAGGACTGGGCGTAGTCACACTCGATTCAACTAAAGTTGGAGAAACAGACACCCACTAGCCACCTGTGTGCGAAGCACGTCGGTAGAACCAGTCTCATGAACGCGGTCATGTAATGTCGGTCTGGGCCGCTTCATCCAACAATACCGCCGAAGCAAAGTATGACATGTTGGTAAGCAGTATCAACTAGTGACGGCAAGAAATATGTATATACCCACGCCCACAACTCCTTTGTGTTCTACTCGTGCATATAACATCTACGCATAGACCTGGCTCGGATGCCACTGTTGGGGACAGGACTGGTTGGGGAACATAGTATTTCAAAAAAATCCTACGATCACGCAAGATCTATCTAGGAGATGCATAGCAACGAGAGGGGAGAATGTGTCTACGTACCCTCGTAGACCGAAAGCGTAAGCTTTAGTAACGCGGTTGATGTAGTCGAACGTCTTCGCGATCCAACCGATCAAGTACCGAACACACGGCTCCTCTGCGATCTGCACACGTTCAGCTCAGTGATGTCCCTCGTACTCTTGATCCAGATGAGGCCAAGGGTGAGTTCCATCAGCACGACGTGTGTTGACGGTGATGATGAAGTTACCATCGCAGGGCTTCGCCTAAGCACTACAACAATATGACTGAGGTGTAAAACTATGGAGGGGGGCACCGCACACGGCTAAAGATCAACTTGTGTCTATGGGGTGCCCCCTCCCCCGTATATAAAGGAGGGGAGGAGGAGGCCGGCCGGCCACAAGGGGCGCGCCCAAGGTGGGGGGGAATCCTACTCCAAGTAGGAATCGGTCCCCCCTTTCCTAGTCCTAGTAGGAGAAGAAGGAAGGAGAGGGAGAGGGAGAGGGAAAGAGGGGCCATGCCCCCTCCCCAAGTCCTATTCGGACTCCCCTTGGGGGGGCGCCACCTCCTGGCTACTGCCCCCTCTCTCCCCTAAGTCCCACTAAGGCCCATTACTTCCTTGGGGGGTTCCGGTAACCCCTCCGGCACTCTGTTTTTATCCGAAACCATCCGGAACAGTTTTGGTGTCTGAATAACATGGTCCAATACATAAATCTTTATGTCTCGACCATTTCGAGACTCCTCGTCATGTCCATGATCTCATACGGGACTCCGAACAACCTTCGGTACATCAAATCACATAACTCATAATACAAATCGTCATCGAACGTTAAGCGTACGGACCCTACGGGTTCGAGAACTATGTAGACATGACCGAGACACATCTCCGGTCAATAACCAATAGCGGAACCTGGATGCTCATATTGGTTCCTACATATTCTACGAAGATCTTTATCGGTCAAACTGCATAACAACATACATTGTTCCCTTTGTCATCGGTATGTTACTTGCCCGAGATTCGATCGTCGGTATCATCATACCTAGTTCAATCTCTTCACTGACAAGTCTCTTTACTCATTCCGTAATGCATCATCCCGCAACTAACTCATTAGTCACATTGCTTGCAAGGCTTATAGTGATGTGCATTACCGAGAGGGCCCAGAGATACCTCTCCGACAATTGGAGTGACAATCCTAATCTCGATCTATGCCAATTCAACAAACACCATCGGAGACACCTGTAGAGCATCTTTATAATCACCCAGTTACTTGTGATGTTTGATAGCACACTAAGTGTTCCTCCGGTATTAGGGAGTTGCATAATCTCATAGTCATAGGAACATGTAGAAGTCATGAAGAAAGCAATAGCAATAAACTAAACGATCATAGTGCTAAGCTAACGGATGGGTCTAGTCCATCACATCATTCTCAAATGATGTGATCCCATTCATAAAATGACAAAACATGTCCATGGCTAGGAAACTTAACCATCTTTGATTAACGAGCTAGTCAAGTAGAGGCATACTAGGGACACTCTGTTTGTCTATGTATTCACACATGTACTAAGTTTCTGGTTAATACAATTCTAGCATGAACAATAAACTTTTATCATGATATAAGGAAATATAAATAACAACTTTATTATTGCCTCTAGGGAATATTTCCTTCACAATGTTACTTACCAAAGATGGCGGCTGTCATGCTATTGATGTGATGCTTCAAGCTGGACAACTCATCAGTCACCAGTTTAAGGGCAGCTTCAGCATCTTCCGCTCTTTTCAATAGAGCTACCTTCTCAGTGTCCCAGTCGGTTCTCTTAGTGCTGAAATCCCTTTTCAACTTTTCAATGTCTTCTAAGGCAGTTTCAGCTCTGACTTGGCCTTTGAAGTTTCTGATTGTTGGGATTGGATATTTTGCCTCAGATCTGCCACTTGAAATTTTGTCATATTTAATTCAGCCTACAAGATAAGACGAGTCAGCAGCAATACATGGTTATGATAATCACCTTATTTGAAGTCCCAAGCATAATACAAGTATTTTACTTGGCACTTGGGGGCTAATGTACATTGCTCTTTTTGAAGACAATTCTATGATGACCCGGCTAACTTTCTACAACTATAGCTGATTCATGGGGGCTACATGTGTGAAATTGAGCACTACTATTTGAAGTCCCGGTTTAAATTTCTAGTTTAAGCCGGCCCTTGGGGGCTACATGTGCAAAATTGAGCACTACAATTTGAAGTCCCGGCTTAACTTTCCAGTTTAAGCCGGCCCTTGGGGACCACTAGTGTTGATTCAGCAATTACAAGTTGTTATGACATGTCTACAAGGTCAACAAGGATATTTAAGTCTACAACATATTCAAGTTTTTCATATTCAGTAGACTTGGAAGCTGACAGGAATATACTTATATGAGAAGGTTTTGTTATTGCTTACCTCAAAGTGCTCCTTCATGAGGTTAACCAAGCCGTCTTCAAAGTCACGGTTGGTGTGAAGGAGGTTTAGATAACCTGCATGAATCTCATGAGCATTGAATTGAGCATAGCTCTCCGGATCCAGTTTCCACTTGCCCTTATCAACAGCTGAAAATTCTTCTTTGGTGCTATGCTTGGATAGGACAGTGGGGTTGCCTAGAGCTGTATAAGCCATCCCAGTAACTATTACATCTTCAGTTTCTTGAGCCAGCTGAGCGGAACTGGGCGGCTTAGCATTGTCTGCGGGTCAACATTCATGGAGTCCATGGTGACATGGTGCTCCTCTAGCGGCAGATCGCCCATGGCTGCTTCAGAAGTTTGAGTCAAAGACTGAGACATTGTCTGCTTCTCCGGGTCAGCAACCTTGGGATCTTCAGCCAGTTTATTCACCTCCAGCTTCTTGCTGGGCTTGGCTATAACACTGAAATAAGACACATAGCAGGATTAGTAAATCAATTGAGTAAAGTGTTAAAGCAAGCGGGCTTAATGTTCTCACCCAGGTATGGTCTTGAACAGAGGGACCTGAGTCCCAGTAGAGTCACCAGATGAAGAATGAGAGGTTCCCTAATAGTTTGAATGAGAAGGGTTAAGGGGTTGTCGAATAAGACCCGCCTTGGGAAAAGTTAAGTTGGAAATCTTTGAAACCTCTGATCGGTGCTTGCGAGGAACTGGTGTGTTGGGTAAGACGGATGAGAGAATCCCACCGCCACTGTTCTGGATTGTGCGGTGAACTTCATGTTGCTGTTTGTTCAAAAGAAAGTTGGGATCCAAGTAAGCTAAAGGGTGAGAAAACCTTACTTTCCGGCTCGCTTTATGAACTTTCTGTCTTGGCAGAGGTTCTGAGTCGGAGGAAATGATAGTTACCTCTTCACCATCTACATGGCTGGCTTCCTCATCATCCTGATAGTAATCAATGTCAATAAGATAAACAAAGAAAGAGCCAAGGGAGTCAAGTTCTACCTCTGACTCATCATCCAAAGTAAACGGATCAATTGCGTCTGCCTTCTTCTTGGCAGGTTTCTTGTTTGCCTTGGTCTTATTCCTGGTCTTCTTGGCCGGCTTATCCTGAAGTTTTTTGCTCCAGAAGGGGGAGTTGGCCTGCAGAAAGATCAAGTAATAATGAGAAGATAGATTAATAAACAATGAGCTTGTGAAAATTGCTTGAAAATACTTACAGCTGGCGGCTTGTTGAGGGTATGGGTTTAGCCCCACCTTGCTACAAGTTTCTAGGCTCTCATAGAGCAGGGTCTTGGTCATGTCGTTGATCTGTTTATCATCCAGACGAATTGAGGAGTAACGCAACGGATCTTTGACGTCACCGGTATACTCGCACATTAAGCTGGGCCAGCGGCTTAAGGGCAAGATCCTCCATGAGACCCAGCAACAAACCAGATCAACTACGGTCAAACCGTTGGCCATCAGAGCTCTGATTTTTGAAAATATGGACATATATTTGGTCCGCTCTTCTATGCTGATCCACTCTGGGAGAGGATGTCCGTTGCTAAGACGACTTTCGTGGTAACCCGGCATAGGGTTTTCGCCATCTGGAGAGCTGTCTTTGCAGTAGAACCAAGTCTGGTTCCAATCCTTGGGATGGCTGGGAGGTGCAGTAGCAGGAAACGTGGCTTCTTTTTTCCTCTGAATTGAGATGCCACCTAGTTCTAAACTAGGGCCGTCCGTGAATTTAGTCTGGCGGTTTAAGTAATAAAATTTCCTGAACAGTTCTACAATGGGCTCCTGTTGAAGGTACACTTCGCAAGACACTTGGAAATTGTAGATGTTTGAAACCGAGTTGGGCCCAATATCTTGTAGATGGAGTTTGAAAAAGTGCATCACGTCACGAAAGAATTTGGAACCTGGTGGAGTGAACCCCCTAAGCATGTGGTCGGTAAAGACTACTACTTCACCTTCTTTGGGGTCAGGGGTGGTCTCATTTCCTGGGATCCTCCAGTGAATGACGTTCTTGGCAGCTAGAACGCCCACCTGAATATGCTCGTTCAGTGTTTACTCGGTAACCCGGGAAGCGACCCAGTTGCATGTGATACGTCTCCAACGTATCTATAATTTTTGATTGCTCCATGCTATATTATCTACTGTTTTGGACATTATTTTTGGGACTAACCTATTAACCGGAGGCCCAGCCTAGAATTGTTGTTTTTTGCCTATTTTAGGGTTTCGAAGAAAAGGAATATCAAATGGAGTCCAAACGGAATGAAACCTTCGGGAACGTGATTTTCTCAACGAACAAGCCCCGGGAGACTTGGACCCTACGTCAAGAAAGAAAAGAGGAGGCCACGAGGTAGGGGGCGCGCCTACCCCCCCCCCCCCCCAGGCGCACCCTCCACCCTCGTGGGCCCCCTGTTGCTCCACCGACGTACTCCTTCCTCCTATATATACCTATGTACCCCCAAACAATCAGAGACGGAGCCAAAACCATAATTCCACCACCGCAACTTTCTGTATCCACGAGATCCCATCTTGGGGCCTGTTCTGGAGCTCCCCTGGAAGGGGCATCGATCACGGAGGGCTTCTACATCAACACCATAGCCCCTCCGATGAAGTGTGAGTAGTTTACCTCAGACCTACGGGTCCATAGTTAGTAGCTAGATGGCTTCTTCTCTCTTTTTGGATCTCAATACAATGTTCTCCCCCTCTCTTGTGGAAAACTATTCGATGTAATCTTCTTTTTGTGGTGTGTTTGTTGAGACCGATGAATTGTGGGTTTATGATCAAGTCTATCTATGAATAATATTTGAATCTTCTCTCAATTCTTTTATGTATGATTGGTTATCTTTGCAAGTCTCTTCGAATTATCAGTTTGGTTTGGCCTACTAGATTGATCTTTCTTGCAATGGGAGAAGTGCTTAGCTTTGGGTTCAATCTTGCGGTGTCCATTCCCAGTGATAGTAGGGGCAGCAAGGCACATATTGTATTGTTGCCATAGAGGATAACAAGATGGGGTTTTCTTCATATTGCATGAGTCTATCCCTCTACATCATGTCATCTTGCTTAAGGCGTTACTCTATTTTTAACTTAATACTCTAGATGCATGCTGGATAGCGGTCGATGAGTGGAGTAATAGTAGTAGATGCAGGCAGGAGTCAGTCTACTTGTCTTGGATGTGATGCCTATATACATGATCATACCTAGATATTCTCATAACTATGCTCAATTCTGTCAATTGCTCAACAGTAATTTGTTCACCCACCGTAGAATACGTATGCTCCCGAGAGAAGCCACTAGTGAAACCTATGGCCCCCGGGTCTATCTTCATCATATTAATCTCCTACTACTTAGTTATTTCCTTTGCTATTTACTTTGCCTTTATTTTACTTTGCATCTTTATCACAAAAAATACCAAAAATATTATGTTATCATATCTATCAGATCTCACTCTCGTAAGTGGCCTTATAGGGATTGACAACCCCTATTTGCGTTGGTTGCGAGGATTTATTTGTTTTGTGCAGGTACGAGGGACTCGCGCGTAGCCTCCTATTGGATTGATACCTTGGTTCTCAAAAACTGAGGGAAATACTTACGCTACTTTGCTGCATCATCCCTTCCTCTTTGGGGAAAACCAACGCAGTGCTCAAGAGGTAGCAGCATGAGGTAATAGTTTTTGTCATTTTGTCGCGGAAAGCCTAAACAAAAAGATATTGCCGATTTAGGATTGTGCTATTAAGCCGACCGGCGATCAAAAGGTAAGTGCGTTATGCAACGCCAGTTCGTAAGGCAGAAGAATAAGTGCTATGAAGATTAACATGGTTAAACCGGAAGACAGTGCCGGGTTATACGGATAGTGAACATATACTGGCGACTTAACAAGAGGACTAATGCTATATGGCGGGTTACAACTTATTGTATGAGCCGCCCGCACATTTTTAGTACAACAGATTGCTACCTCTTGAGCACTGCATTGGTTTTTCCTTGAAGAGGAAAGGGTGATGCAGCAAAGTAGCATAAGTATTTCCCTCAGTTTTTGAGAACCAAGGTATCAATCCAGTAGGAGATCACACTCGAGTCCCACGCACCTACACAAACAAATAAGAACCTCGCAACCAACACGATAAAGGGGTTGTCAATCCCTTCACAGTCACTTACGAGAGTGAGATCTGATAGATATGATAAGATAATATTTTTGGTATTTTTATGATAAAAAGAAATAAAGATGCAAAGTAAAATAAACGGCAAAGGAAATAACTAAGTGTTGGGAGATTAATATGATGGAAGATAGACCCGGGGGCCATAGGTTTCACTAGTGGCTTCTCTCAAGAGCATAAGTATTACGGTGGGTAAACAAATTACTGTCGAGCAATTGATAGAATTGAGCATAGTTATGAGAATATCTAGGTATGATCATGTGTATAGGCATCACGTTCGCGACAAGTAGACCGAAAAGATTCTGCATCTACTACTATTACTCCACACATCGACCGCTATCCAGCATACATCTAGAGTATTAAGTTCATAAGAACAGAGTAATGCTTTAAGTAAGACGACGTGATGTAGAGGGATAAACTCATGCAATATGATATAAACCCCATCTTTTTATCCTCGATGGCAACAATACAATACGTGCCTTGCTGCCCCTCTGTCATTGGGAAAGGACACCACAAGATTGAACCCAAAGCTAAGCACTTCTCCCATTGCAAGAAAAATCAATCTAGTAGGCCAAACCAAACTGATAATTCGGAGAGACTTGCAAAGATAAACCAATCATACATAAAAGAATTCAAAGGAGATTCAAATATTGTTCATAGATAAACTTGATCATAAACCCACAATTCATTGGATCTCGAGAAACACACCGCAAAAGAAGATTACATCAAATAGATCTCCAAGAGAATCGAGGAGAACTTTGTATTGAGATCCAAAGAGAGAGAAAAAGCCATCTAGCTAATAACTATGGACCCGTAGGGTTCTTAAGTAAACTACTCACATATCACCGGAGAGGGCCATGGAGTTGATTGTAGAGGCCCTCCATGCATCATGCCCCTCCGGCGGAGCTCCAGAAAGGGCCCGAGATTGGATCTCTCAGGTATAGAAGGTTGCGGCGGTTTGGAATTGGCTTTTCGTGGTGTCCTGGATGTTTGGGGTACATGGATATATATAGGAGGGAAGAAGTACGTCGAGGAGCAATGAGGGGCCCACGATGGAGGGCGCGCCCAGGGTAGACGCGCCCCCTACCTCGTGCCCTCCTCGAGACGCCCACTCCAAGTCTCCTAGATGCAACGTTTGTTGAGAAAATCACGTTCCCGAAGGTTTCATTCCGTTTGGACTCCGTTTGGACCCTAAAATAGGCAAAAAAAAACAGCAATATGGGTTGGGTCTCCAGTTAGTAGGTTAGTCCCAAAAATGATATAAAAGTGTAAAATAAATCCCATTAACAACCAAAATAGATAATATAATAGCATGGAGCAATCAAAAATTATAGATACGTTGGAAACGTATCAAGCATCCCCAAGCTTAATTCCTGCTCGTCCTTGAGTAGGTAAATGATAACGAAGAATTTTTGACGTGGAATGCTTTCTAATATTTCTCAATGTAATTTTTCTTTATTGTGGCATGAATGTTCAGATTCGGAAGATTCAAGATAAAAGTTTAATATTGACATAGAAATAATAATACTTCAAGCATACTAACTAAGCAATCATGTCTTCTCAAAATAACATGGCCGAAGAAAGTTATCCCTACAAAATCATATAGTCTGGCTATGCTCTATCTTCACCACACAAAATATTTAAATCATGCACAACCCCGATGACAAGCCAAGCAATTGTTTCATACTTTGATGTTCTCAAACTTTTTCAATCTTCACGCAATATATGAGCGTGAGCCATGGATATAGCACTATATGTGGAATAGAATTGTGGTTGTGGAGAAGAAGAAAAAAAAGGAGAAGATAGTCTCACATCAACTAGGCATATCAACGGGCTATGGAGATGCCCATCAATAGATATCAATGTGAGTGAGTAGGGATTGCCATGCAACGGATGCACTAGAGCTATAAGTATATGAAAGCTCAACAAAAGAAACTAAGTGGGTGTGCATCCAACTTGCTTGCTCATGAAGACCTAGGGCATTTTGAGGAAGCCCATTGAGGGAGTCCTGGATTAGGGGGTGTTTGGATGGCCGGACTATACCTTCGGCCGGACTCCTGGACTATGAAGATACAAGATTGAAGACTTCGTATTGTGTCCGGGAGGGACTTTCCTTGGCGTGGAAGGCAAGCTTGGCGATACGGATATGCAGATCTCCTACCATTGTAACCGACTCTATGTAACCCTAACCCTACCCAGTGTCTGTATAAACCAGAGGGTTTTAGTCCGTAGGACAACATACACATCAACAATCATACCATAGGCCAGCTTCTAGGGTTTAGCCTCCTCGATCTCGTGGTAGATCTACTCTTGTACTACCCATATCATCAATATTAATCAAGCAGGACGTAGGGTTTTACCTCCATCGAGAGGGCCCGAACCTGGGTAAAACTTCGTGTCCCTTGTCTCCTGTTACCATCCGGCCTAGACGCACAGTTCGGGACCCCCTACCCGAGATCCGCCGGTTTTGACACCGACATTGGTGCTTTCATTGAGAGTTCCTCTGTGTCGTCGCCGTCAGGCTCGATGGCTCCTACGATCATCGATAGCGATGCAGTCCAGGGTGAGACCTTCCTCCCCGGACAGATCTTCGTCTTCGGCGGCTTCGCACTGCGGGCCAATTCGCTTGGCCGTCTGGAGCAGATCGAAAGCTACGCCCCTGGCCGTCAGGTCAGATTCGGAAATTTAAACTACACGGCTGACATCCGCGGGGACTTGATCTTCGACGGATTCGAGCCACTGCCGAGCGCGCCGCACTGTCACGACGAGCATGATCTAGCTCTGCCGCCGAACAGTGCCCTGGAGGCCGCATCCGCATCGGCTCCGACCCTTAATTCGGAGCCAACTGCGCCGATCGAGGATGGGCGGTTGGACGCCACCTCGGGGGCTGCAACCCCAACGGCGATTGAGCCAAGCACCAGCCCCGTACTCTGCGAGACCCGTGACTCCAAGGAGCCGGACTCCTCTCCGGACTCCGAGCCCCCCGCGCCCCTGCCGATCGAATCCGATTGGGCGCCGATCATGGAGTTCACTGCCGCGGACATCTTTCAGCACTCGCCTTTTGGCGATATCCTGAAGTCACTGAAGTCTCTCTCTTTATCAGGAGAGCCCTGGCCGGACTACGGTCAGCAAGGTTGGGGTACGGACGATGAAGAAATTCAAAGCCCACCCACCACCCACTTTGTAGCCACTGTCGACGACTTAACCGACATGCTCGACTTCGACTCCGAAGATATCGACGGTATGGACGCCGATGAAGGAGATGATGAAGAACCAGCGCCTACTAGGCCCTGGAAAGCCACCTCGTCATATGACATATACATGGTGGACACCCCAAAAGAGGGAGATGGCGATGGAACAGCGGAGGATGACCCCTCCAAGAAACAGCCTAAGCGCCGGCGTCAGCGGCGCCGCTCAAAATCCCGCCAAAACAAACACGGTGATTCCAGCACGGGAGATAATAATACTCCGGAAAGCGCCAAAGAAAACCCCCTCCAGCAAGATTTAGCACAGGAGGATGGAGAAACCAGCCCTCACGAGAGAGCGGCAGACAGAGAGGTCGAGGACGATAATTATATGCCTCCCTCCGAAGACGAGGCAAGCCTCGACGACGACGAATTCGTCGTGCCAGAGGATCCCGTCGAGCAAAAGCGTTTTCAACGCAGGCTTATGGCCATGGCAAGAAGCCTCAAGAAAAAACAGCAACAACTTAGGGCTGATCAAGATTTGCTAGTCGACAGATGGACTGAAGTCCTTGCGGCCGAAGAGCATAAACTCGAACGCCCCTCCAAGAGCTACCCAAAGCGCAGGTTGCTACCCCGATTAGAGGAGGAAGCACTTGATGCGGCCGACCGGCCACCTCGTGGTCGCGACAGAGAGGCCTCTCGGCCCTCCACTCAAGCCGCACCCCGTACCAAGGCACGGGAATATGCGCCGGACTTACGAGACATGTTGGAGGACAAGGCAAGGCAAACAAGATCGATCTACGGATCGCGTGGGCGCCCCACGGCTCGAGACGGTAACCGTCACGCCGGCCACAAATTCGGCGGGGCCGAACACAGTAGACAAGGCTCATTGGAGCTACGTCATGATATAGCCCAATACAGAGGCGCCGCACACCCACTCTGCTTTACAGACGAAATAATGGATCATCAAATCCCCGAGGGTTTCAAACCCGTAAACATCGAATCATATGATGGCACAACAGATCCTGCGGTATGGATCGAGGATTATCTCCTTCATATCCACATGGCCCGCGGCGATGATTTCCACGCCATCAAATACCTCCCACTCAAGCTTAAAGGACCAGCTCGGCATTGGCTTAACAGCTTGCCAACAGGATCAATCAGTTGTTGGGAGGACCTGGAAGCCGCATTCCTCGACAATTTCCAGGGCACTTACGTGCGACCCCCAGACGCCGATGACCTAAGTCACGTAATTCAGCAGCCAGAGGAATCGGCCAGGCAATTCTGGACACGGTTCCTAACAAAGAAAAATCAAATAGTCGACTGTCCGGACGCTGAGGCCCTAGCAGCCTTCAAACACAATATCCGTGACGAGTGGCTGGCCCGGCACCTTGGACAGGAAAAGCCGAAATCTATGGCAGCACTCACGACACTCATGACCCGCTTTTGCGCGGGAGAAGACAGCTGGCTTGCTCGTAGCAACAATATGACCAAGAACCCTGGTAATTCGGACACCAGGGACAGTAGTGGCAGGTCGCGTCGCAACAAGCAGAAGCGCCGCATTAACGGCGACAATGCTGAGGATACGGCAGTTAATGCCGGATTCAGAGGCTCTAAATCCGGTCAGCGGAAAAAGCCATTCAAAAGGAATCCTAGGGGCCCGTCCAGTTTGGACCGAATACTCGACCGCTCGTGCCAGATACATGGCACCCCCGAAAAGCCAGCCAATCACACCAACAGGGATTGTTGGGTGTTCAAGCAGGCAGGCAAGTTAAACGCCGAAAATGAAGACAAGGGGCTGCATAGCGATGACGACGAGGAGCCCCGGCCGCCGAACAACAGTGGACAGAAGGGTTTTCCCCCACAAGTGCGGACGGTGAACATGATATACGCAACCCATGTCCCCAAAAGGGAGCGGAAGCGCGCGTTAAGGGACGTATACGCGGTAGAGCCAGTCGCCCCAAAGTTCAACCCATGGTCCTCCTGCCCGATCACCTTTGATCGAAGGGACCATCCCACTAGCATCCGTCATGGCGGATTCGCCGCATTGGTTCTAGACCCAATTATTGACGGATTTCATCTCACTAGAGTCCTTATGGACGGCGGCAGCAGCCTGAACCTGCTTTACCAGGATACAGTGCGGAAAATGGGCATAGATCCCTCGAGGATTAAGCCCACCAAAACGACCTTTAAAGGCGTAATACCAGGTGTAGAGGCCAACTGTACAGGCTCAGTCACACTTGAAGTGGTCTTCGGATCTCCGGATAATTTCCGAAGCGAGGAGTTAATCTTCGACATAGTCCCGTTTCGCAGTGGCTATCACGCACTGCTCGGGCGAACCGCATTCGCTAAGTTCAATGCGGTACCGCATTACGCATACCTTAAGCTCAAGATGCCAGGCCCTCGAGGAGTAATTACGGTCAATGGAAACACCGAACGCTCCCTCCGAACGGAGGAGCACACGGCGGCCCTTGCAGCGGAAGTTCAAAGCAGCCTCTCCAGGCAGTTCTCCAGTCCGGCCACTAAACGACCGGACACCGTCAAGCGCGCCCGGAGTAACCTACAACAAGACCGCCTGGCACGATCCGAGCAGGCGTAGCAATGCGGCCCCAACCCCAACCCTCGCAAAAAGGCGACGCCAGTACTTCGCGTACATAACTACGCTCTAGAGATACCATGGGCACAGGGGGAGGGGCACCATCACGGCACGCCCAAAACACGGCTTAAACCGTACCAGGGGCTGCCGATTTTTTAGTTTTCTCTTACTTTCAGGACTTCATCCTTCGGAAGGCCTGTTCGGCAGTTCAATTGCCGCACAAACGATGCAAGAACCAGGGAAGCAGACAAGCCACGCCGCACTACGGAACTCCCAGGTGGTCTCTATCACGAGCAGTATACCCGTTCCGCATACTATTCCGCAGCTTGCCCCTGGAACGGACATGTTAACTAGTCCAACCTTCCACTTATCGCATTATTTGTATCGTTCTGCTTTGATCGCAGCCCTTTTTAATAAACAATGCATAGCTTTCGTCTATTTTTGCATTACCTTTTTTCTTATATATGTTCCTTAACGACATGTTGCACCCGTACATGTTGGTACGGCCAAAATACGCCAGGGGCTTTAGTACCCCTCAATATGGTGTGAGAAGTCCGAACACTTTAACAAGTGCGGCACCCCGAACTTATAGCATTATATGCATCGGCTCCGAATCATGTCTTGGGTCAATAGTTGGGTTTGCCCGGCTCCTATGTTTTGGTGCCTTACGTTCCGCTATATCGGCTAAGGTAGCACTAGGAGAACCACTGCGATTGTGCCCCAGTTGAGCTGGGTCGAGCACCTCAGTGGAGAAAGCTAAAACTGACTGTCATGATGAAGCGAGAGCTGGTCGCTGTTCGAGAGGTTTTTTCGAGTCCCTAAAGACTTATGCCGCTTAGGGCGAGGAGCCGGCTCTGTCCGGCCAAGGCGTGGATAGCGCCCCGAACTCGGTCTTCCGAATACCAGGGGCTTCGCCGAAATTTAAAATTATAGAATTCTATGGCTAAGTGAGAGTGTTCACGCATTATAGTCCGATTGCCTTGTTCGTTGGGCTGAGCGCCTCCCTCGAAGGACCCAAACATGGGAAAAAGAGCGCTCAGGTTTATCCCCGAACACCCCAGCACTAGCGGCACGGGGGCAGAAGCCGACGACTCGCCATCTCTCAGAATTGATAAACAGCCGCACAGAAGGTAATATTTTAAATTCCAACAGCATTGCTTAGCGCATATAAACAAGTTTTCAGCGCACAGGACAAAACGAGCAAGTTTCACTCAAAAATTACATCCCTAGAACATTCATCCGCCACAAGGCGGGCACCCTTCAGAACATCCTTATAGTAATTCTCGGGCTTGCGATGCTCTTTCCCCGGCGGTGGCCCGTCCTTCACCAGCTTCTCAGCATCCAGCTTGCCCCAGTGCACCTTAGCACGGGCAAGGGCCCTATGGGCACCTTCAATGCAGACGGAGCGCTTGATGACTTCAAGCCTTGGACAGGCCTCCACCAACCGCCGCACCAGCCCGAAATAGCTCCCAGGCAGGGCCCCTCCAGGCCACAGCCGAACAATGAGGCCCTTCATGGCCTGTTCGGCCGCCTTGTGGAGCTCGACCAGTTGCTTCAGCTGGTCGCTCAGGGGCACGGGGTGTCCGGCCTCAGCGTACTGAGACCAAAACACCTTCTCCGTCAAGCTGCCCTCCTCGGCTCGATAGAATACGGCAGCATCGGATACACTCCGGGGAAGATCTGCGAACGCTCCCGGAGAGCTCCAGATTCGGGTAAGTAACAAGTAACTCACGTTTATGTGTTTGCTTTGCATAAAGAATGCCTTACCCGCCGCTATCTTCTTCACCTCATCCAACTCCTGGAGGGTCTTCTGGGATTCGGCCTTGGCAGACTTGGCATTTTCAATAGCCACCGCGAGCTCGGACGCTCGTGTCTTTGAGTCAAGCTCCAAACTCTCATGCTTTTCCATGAGAGCTTGGAGCTCTTGCCGCACCTTGCCAACTTCGGCCTCATACCTCTCCCGCTCGGTGCACTCCGAGGCTGCCCTCTTCTCAGCCTCGTCCAGCGCTTGCTTAAGGGTCGCCACCTCAGACGTGGCCCCTACAATAGCCACGATAATCCTGTCATTTTTGCAATTGCACCTTTTTATATATATTTTTAAACAAGGTATTTCTTACCTTCATTGTCCTCGAGCTGCTTCTTGGCACGTTCGAGCTCTTGCTCGGACCGCTCGAGGTTCTGCTTTAGCGTGTCCACTTCTGCAGTCAGTGTGGTAGACGCAAGCAGGGAAGCCTGCATATGCATATTGACTCATTTTTATTAGACTCCTGCGAATTCTATTTGATCCTCTATTCGGCTTTTCTTCCCGAACGCCAAACAGAGCATCAGGGGCTACTGTCTATGCGGTACTATTATTTACACTTTCTTTACTTACCTCAAAGCCTGTCAAAAGGCTAGTACAAGCTTTAGTCAGCCCGTCTTTGGCGGACTGAACCTTCTGGACCACCGCACTCATAATAGTGCGGTGCTCCTCGTCGATGAAGGCGCCTTGGAGCGCCTCCAACATATTGTCCGGCGCCTCCGGGTGGACGGGGGCCGCCGGCACGGTGGACTTGCTCCTCTTGGAAGGAGGTCCCCCACCGGACTCTGGAACCTTTGAAGGTTCCGGAGTGGTGTCCGGCCTAGAGCCGGACTTGGAGCCCTGACGGGTTCCATCCCCTTTACTCCTGGAGTCCGGGAGGTCGCCTTGCGACGCCTCCAGGACCACCTCCTCCTGGCTTGGAACCTGTGGAGACAACACTTCGGTGTCGTCCGTAGGGCGGGGGGAGGAAGCCATCGGAAGCGAGTTCACATCCGAGGAGTCCAGTGAGCCGCTCGACGACGCGTCGAGACGGTCTTTGGGTGGGCTACATAAACATATTCGACGTTAGGGAAAGCTGTGCAATAAACGAATGCTATGAATTACTCCGGTATCCGGATACTTACGATTTTGCCACGGGCTTGGCCCTAGGCACCCACTCCTCTCCGCCGCCGTCGGCGTCGGTGGAGCAGTCCGGAGGAAGGGTTTTCCCCTTCTTGGACCCTTCGGCCTCCCCAGTTGGGGCGGCCTTCCTTTTCTTCCCTTCCCCCGCTGGAGGGGGAGGGGTCTCTTCTTCCTCCTCCTCGTCTTCACGGGAGGAGTGCGTCTTGGATTCGTCGGATGATGAATCCGACACCTCCGGGCATCGGGCACTCTTTCGAGTCCCCGTGGCCTTCTTCTTGACCTTCTTCTCCGGCACCACATAAGGTGTTGGAACCAGCAGCTTCACCAAGCGAGCATCCGCTGGGCCTTCGGGCAAAGGAGCCGGACAGTTGATCTGTCCGGAGGTCACCTGCCAATCCTGTCAAAGGTAAGGGAGTTTAGATCCCGCATGGAGTCAAACTATGAAAAACTGATACCCTGTAAAAGGAAAAAACAGCTTACCGCGAGAGCGTGACGCTGCGCACTGAATCCGCGATCCTCAATAGCGGATGCGGGAGCCTCGGCACCCTTGAAAAGCACCTTCCAGGCATCTTCGTACATCGTGTCGAAGAGCCTGCTCAGAGTTTGGTGCCGCGCCGGGTCGAACTCCCACAGGTTGAAAGCCCGTTGTTGGCACGGGAGGATCAAGCGGATGAGCATAACCTGGACTACGTTGACAAGTTTGAGCTTCTTGTCCACCAGGGTTTTGACGCATGTTTGGAGTCCGGTTAGCTCTCCTTTTTTACCCCACGACAGGCCCGTCTCTTTCCAGGACGTGAGCCGCATTGGGGGTCCGGACCGGAACTCGGGGGGTGCGACCCATTCGGCGTCGCGCGGCTCGGTGATGTAAAACCACCCCGATTGCCACCCCTTCAGGGTCTCCACAAAGGAGCCCTCGAGCCAGAGGACGTTGGCCATCTTGCCCACCATGGCGCCTCCGCACTCCGCCTGGCTGCCGCGCACCACCTTCGGCTTGACGTTGAAAGTCTTGAGCCAGAGCCCGAAATGGGGGCGGATGCGGAGGAAGGCCTCGCACACGACGATAAACACCGAGATGTTGAGGACGAAGTTCGGGGCCAGATCGTGGAAATCCAGGCCGTAGTAGAACATGAGCCCCCGGACAAATGGGTGGAGAGGGAAGCCCAGTCCGCGGAGGAAATGGGGAAGGAACACCACCCTCTCATGGGGCCTAGGGGTGGGGATGAGCTGCCCCTTTTCGGGGAGCCGGTACGCGATGTCGTTAGACAGGTATCCGGCCTTCCTCAGCTTTTTGATATGTCCCTCCGTGACGGAGGAGACCATCCACTTGCCTCCCGCTCCGGACATGGCTGGAGAAGGTTGAGGTTGGGAGTGCGGACTTGGGCGCTGGAGCTCGAGTGCGCAAGAATGGATAGGCGAAGGAGGAAGAAGGCATAGGTGAAAAGGTGGATCTTTATCCCCTTATATGGGTGGACGCAGCTACATGTCCCCACCAGCCTGATAAAACTCGCTTATCTCCAAGCGCCGTAATCGATGGCGCGGTTGGGTTACCCACGCCCGTATTGATGAGAATCCCAGAATAAGGGGACACGATCTCTACTTTAACAAGACGTGCCAAGGAAACCGCCTCGCATAACGCGCTGAGATGGGACAGTAAAACGATTCGAATAAAAGCTTGGCCGTGGTGTGATGTCACACTACGGAATACGTCAGCAGATTAGATTTGTGTAAATATTATTCTCTCTATGGCAATATGTGGAAACTTATTTTTCAGAGCCGGACACTATCTTTGTGTTCAAAATCTTCTATGAAGTACTTGGAGGAGGAACCCGCCTTGCAATGCCTAAGACAATATGCGCGCCGGACTTGTCGTCATTGAAGCCTGGTTCAGGGGCTACTGAGGGAGTCCTGGATTAGGGGGTGTTCGGATGGCCGGACTATACCTTCCACCGGACTCCTGGACTATGAAGATACAAGATTGAAGACTTCGTCCCGTGTCCGGGAGGGACTTTCGTTGGCGTGGAAGGCAAGCTTGGCGATACGGATATGCAGATCTCCTACCATTGTAACCGACTCTATGTAACCCTAACCCTACCCGGAGTCTATATAAACCGGAGGTTTTAGTCCGTAGGACAACATACACATCAACAATCATACCATAGGCTAGCTTCTAGGGTTTAGCCTCCTCGATCTCGTGGTAGATCTACTCTTGTACTACCCATATCATCAATATTAATCAAGCAGGACGTAGGTTTTACCTCCATCGAGAGGGCCCGAACCTGGGTAAAACTTCGTGTCCCTTGTCTCCTGTTACCACCCGGCCTAGACACACAGTTCGGGACCCCCTATCCGAGATCCGCCGGTTTTGACACCGACACCCATCATTGGAATATATGAGCCAAGTTCTATAATGAAAAATTTCCACTAGTATATGAAAGTGATATCATAGGAGACTCTCTATCATGAAGATCATGGTGCTACTTTGAAGCAAAAGTGTGGAAAAAGTATAGTAGCATTGTCCTTCTCTCTTTTTCTCTCATTTTTATTTTATTTTTATTTGGGCCTTCTTTCTTTTTTGGCCTCTTTTTTTTGTCCGGAGTCTCATCCCGACTTGTGGGGGAATCATAGTCTCCATCATCCTTTCCTCACTGGGACAATGCTCCAATAATGATGATCATCACACTTTATTTACTTACAACTCAAGAATTACAACTCGATACTTAGAGCAAGAATATGGCTCTATGTGAATGCCTCCGGCGGTGTACCGGGATGTGCAATGACTCATGAGTGACATGTATGAAAGAATTATGAACGGTGGCTTTGCCACAAATACGATGTCAACTACATGATCATGCAAAGCAATATGACAATGATGAAGCGTGTCATAATAAGGGAACGATGGAAAGTTGCATGGCAATATATCTCGGAATGGCTATGGAAATGCCATAATAGGTAGGTATGGTGGCTGTTTTGAGGAAGGTATATGGTGGGTTTAAGTTACCGGTGAAAGTTGCGCGATACTAGAGAGGCTAGCAATGGTGGAAGGGTGAGAGTGCGTATAATCCATGGACTCAACATTAGTCATAAAGAACTCACATACTTATTGCAAATATCTATTAGTTATCGAAACAAAGTATTACGCGCATGCTCCTAGGGGGATAGATTGGTAGGAAAAGACCATCGCTCGTCCCCGACCGCCACTCATAAGGAAGACAATCAAGAAATAAATCATGCTCCGACTTCATCACATAACGGTTCACCATACGTGCATGCTACGGGAATCACAAACTTCAACACAAGTATTTCTCAAATTCACAACTACTCAACTAGCATGACTCTAATATCACCATCTCCATATCTCAAAACAATTATCAAGTATCAAACTTCTCATAGTATTCAATGCACTTCTATGAATTTTTATATTAAAGCAAATTTCCATGTTGTTCCAAAGGACTCCCAAAATAATATAAGTGAAGCATGAGAGATCAATTATTTCTATAAAATAAATCCACCACCGTGCTCTAAAAGATATAAGTGAAGCACTAGAGCAAAAACTATATAGCTCAAAAGGTATAAGTGAAGCACATAGAGTATTCTAATAAATTTCAAATCATGTGAGTCTCTCTCAAAAGGTGTGTACAGCAAGGATGATTGTGGTAAATTAAAAAGCAAAGACTCAAATCATACAATACACTCCAAGCAAAACACATATCATGTGGTGAATAAAAATATAGCTCCAAGTAAAGTTACTGATAGACGAAGACGAAAGAGGGGATGCCTTCCGGGGCATCCCCAAGCTTAGGCTTTTTGGTGTCCTTGAATTTTACCTTGGGTGCCATGGTCATCCCCAAGCTTAGTATCTTGCCACTCCTTGTTCCATAATCCATCAAGACTTTTACCAAAAACTTGAAAACTTCACAACACAAAACTCAAAATAGAAAATCTCGTGAGCTCTGTTAGCGAAAGAAAACAAAACACCACTTCAAGGTACTGTAATGAACTCATTCTTTATTTATATTGGTGTTAAACCTACTGTATTCCAACTTCTCTATGGTTTATAAACTCTTTTACTAGCCATAGATTCATCAAAATAAGCAAACAACACAAGAAAAACAGAATCTGTCAAAAACAGAACAGTCTGTAGTAATCTGTAGCTAATGCAACTTATGGAACCCCAAAAATTCTAAAATAAATTGATGGACGTGAGGAATTTATCTATTAATAATCTTCAAAAAGAATTAACTAAATAGCACTTTCCAAATAAAAATGGTAGTAATTCTCGTGAGCGCTAAAGTTTCCGTTTTTTACAGCAAGATCAAAAAGACTTTCCGCAAGTCTTCCGAACGGTTCTACTTGGTACAAACACTAATTAAATACAAAAAACACAACCAAAACAGAGGCTAGATAAATTATTTATTGAATAACAGGAAGGAAAAATATTGGATTGTCTCCCAACAAGCGCTTTTCTTTAAAGCCTTTTAGCTAGGCATTGATAATTTTAATGATGCTCACATGAAAGACAAGAATTGAAGCACAAAGAGAGCATCGTAAAACATGTGACAAACACACTAAGTCTAACATACTTCCTACGCATAGGCATCTTATAGGCAGACAAATTATCAAGCCAAGCAAAAACTAGCATATGCAAGGAAGCAGAAAGAAACAATAGCAATCTCAACATAACGAGAGGTGATTTGGTAACATGTAAATTTCTACAACCATATTTTCCTCTCTCATAATAATTATATGTAGGATCATAAGCAAATTCAACAATATAGCTATCACAAAACATATTCTTAACACGATCCACATGTATGCAAAGTTGACACTCTTCCAAAATAGTGGGGTTAACATTAACTAAAGTCATGACCTCTCCAAACCCACTTTCATCAAAAACTTCATAAGATTGAACATTCTCCAAATATGTGGTATCTAAAGTTTACACTCTTCCAAACCCACTTTCAATATTATTGCAAACATTATAATCAATCTTATATTCATCATGGGGCTTAAATAAATTTTCAAAATCATAAGAAGAATCACCCCAATCATGATCATTGCAACAAGTGGTAGTCATAGCAAAGCTAGCATCCCCAAGCTTAGGGTTTTGCATATTATAAGCACAATTGACATTAATAGAATTTATACTATCATCATTGCAATCATGCTTTCTATTCAAAGATCCATCGTGAATCACTCCATAAAGTACTTCATCACAATTTTCAGATTCACAAATTTCAAGCAAAACTTCATAAAGATAATCTAGTGCACAAAAACTCACTAGAAATTGGTTCACCATAATTGGATCTCTTAAAAAGATTAGCAAGCGGATGAGGATCCATAGATCTTAGGTTCTCTGTTTAGCAATAAATAAACAACTATTCCAACCAAACGAGCAAACGAGCCAAGTAAGACATCAAAGCAAATGGAAAGACGAACATAAGAAGGGCAAATAAAACGGCAATGGTGAAGTGGGGGAGAGGAAAACGAGAGGCAAATGGCAAATAATGTAATGCGAGGGATAAGGGTTTGTGATGGGTACTTGGTATGTCTTGACTTGTGCGTTGACTCCGGCAACGGCGCCAGAAATGGCTCGTTGTCAGGAGTCAAATCTTGACTTGACTTGGCGCGAATCTCCCCGGCAACGGCGCCAGAAATCCTTCTGCTACCGCTTGAGCACTGCGTTGGTTTTCCCTTGAAGAGGAAATGGTGATGTAGCAAAGTAGCATAAGTATTTCCCTTAGTTTTTGAGAACCAAGGCTTCAATCTAGTAGGAGATCACGCTCGAGTCCCACACACCTACACAAACAAATAAGAACCTCACAACCAACGCGATAAAGGGGTTGTCAATCCCTTCACAGTCACTTACGAGAGTGAGATCTGATAGATATGATAAGATAATATTTTTGGTATTTTTATGATAAAAAGAAATAAAGATGCAAAGTAAAATAAACGGCAAAGGAAATAACTAAGTGTTGGAAGATTAATATGATGGAAGATAGACCCGGGGGCCATAGGTTTCACTAGTGGCTTCTCTCAAGAGCATAAGTATTACGGTGGGTAAACGAATTACTATCGAGCAATTAATAGAATTGAGCATAGTTATGAGAATATATAGGTATAATCATGTGTATAGGCATCACGTCCGCGACAAGTAGACCGAAACGATTCTGCATCTACTACTATTACTCCACACATCGACCGCTATCCAGCATGCATCTAGAGTATTATGTTCATAAGAACAGAGTAATGCTTTAAGTAAGATGACATGATGTAGAGGGATAAACTCATGCAATATGATATAAACCCCATCTTTTTATCCTCGATGACAACAATACAATATGTGCCTTGCTGCCCCTGTTGTCACTGGGAAAGGACACCGCAAGATTGAACCCAAAGCTAAGCACTTCTCCCATTGCAAGAAAGATCAATCTAGTAGGCCAAACCAAACCAATAATTCGAAGAGACTTGCAAAGATAAACCAATCATACATAAAATAATTCAGAGGAGATTCAAATATTGTTCATAGATAAACTTGATCATAAACCCACAATTCATCGGATCTTGACAAACACACCGCAAAAGAAGATTACATCGAATAGATCTCCAAGAGAATCGAGGAGAACTTTGTATTGAGATCCAAAAAGAGAGAAGAAGCCATCTAGCTAATAACTATGGACCCGTAGGTCTGAAGTAAACTACTCACACATCACCGGAGAGGCCATGGAGTTGATGTAGAGGCCCTCCATGATCAATGCCCCCTTCGGCGGAGCTCCGGAAAAGGCCCCGAGATGGGATCTCTCGGGTACAGAAGGTTGCGGCGGTAGAATTAGGTTTTCGTGGTGCTCCTGGATGTTTGGGGGATACGTGAATATATATAGGAGGAAGAAGTACGTCGGTGGAGCAACGAGGGGCCCATGAGGGTGGAGGGCGCGCCCCCTGCTTCGTGCCCGCCTTGATCGTTTCTTGACGCCCACTCCAAGTCTTCTGGATCGCGTTTGTTGAGAAAATTACGTTCCCGAAGGTTCCATTCCGTTTGGACTCCATTTGATATTCCTTTTCTTCGAAACCCTAAAATAGGAAAAAAAACAGCAATTTGGGTTGAGCCTCCAGTTAGTAGGTTAGTCCCAAAAATGATATAAAAGTGTAAAATAAAGCCCATTAACATCCAAAATAGATAATATAATAGCATGGAGCAATCAAAAATTATGGATACGTTGGAGACGTATCACAGATATGTAAGTGATTTTTTGTTAAGTGATGGACAAACAGATTCCACAGATTGGTGCTATGATTTTGGATCTACATCGGTTCAGAAAATAAAATAAATTCTAAACCTAAGGTGGCGGCATCAGAAGAGCTCGTGTGTTCAGATGAGGTCTTCTACAGAGGGGGTGTCTTCTGCTATTGAAAATGAATGCTAAAACTACTACTGCATAACTTTGATGTTGAGTTCAGATCTAAATATATAATCTAAAGAAGGAAGAGGAAGAATGGCGAAGAACTCCGATGAACTGAGCAAACCCTAGTGCAGATCTTATATGAGTCAAAATAAGTACCTGCGGATGCTGATGAACAGCGGAGGGGCGTCACCGTTTTCTGGTCGAGGTCAGGTTGATGCAGCGGCCAAGGTTGATGAAGTCGACGTGGGCGGCGGAGCTCCGGAGGCGTCCGTTGTCGCGAGGAAGGAGAAGAAGAGGCAGAGGCAGGGGTAAAAGTGAAAAGGAGGACCCCCTATCCCTATTTATAAGGAAGTGGATAGATGGCATGCGCGGGAATCGAGAAGGCCGAAAAATGATTATGTGGCTGTGTGGACGCCTTGATTTTCGAGAGGTCCATTAAAGATAAAAGATCTGTTGAGATATCCAGGGCTTCGTGCGAAGTTAATGCGAGATGATGTCATGGTGGGTTAACACAATTCTGAGATGTGACGTCATGGCGGATTATAATGAAATGATAAAGAATTGACGATGGAAGATTCTGCTAAGTCAAATACTGAAAATTGATGTGAACAAGTTCAAATCAACCTGGGGCCTAATGTTGGGGATATGACTATTGAATATGACCCGTCCAGGAGGGGCCGGGTCACGCTGCTGGCGGCTTAAAAGATGAAGAAGTCCGACGAGGCCCAAGACATGAAGATGGCGGTTCGTGAAGCAGGCTTATTGATGTGAATGAGTTCAAATCAACCTGGGGCCTAATGTTGGGGATATGACTATTGAATATGACCCGCCCAGGAGGGGCCGGGTCACGCTGCTGGCGGCTTAAAAGATGAAGAAGTCCGCCCAAGACATGAAGATGACGGTTCATGAAGTAGGCTTATTGAAGGCCCAAGACCCAGAGGCGACTTAAGGCCCAAAGGGATGAGACGCCATATATTTAACTTTATTGTAAGGCAAGCTTATTAGAAACCGAGCCGGTCACGTTTGTGTGAGCCGGCCGGACTCTGTAAACCGTCGGGCATCAACCTGTATGGGTGACCCGGCGGCGGGTTAACTGAAGTAACAACCAATCGAGAATTAGGTCAAGCGTAATCGCTCTCTGATAATCGAAACTCAAGCAATACAACCTAAAGCAGGAGTAGGCTTTTACCTCGTTGAGAGGGGCCGAATCTGGGTAACTCTCTGTGTCGTTGTCCCGTTTAACCCCTTCGAGCTAACCTAGCTGTGATGGCTTCACACCTAAGTCCTTTTGCTAGGGCATCTGTCATGTTAAGTTCATGACACACACGGTGGGTTTGGTGCCGGAGAGAGAGGAATTGTAACGGAGGAAGCTGGGGGATTTGACGGATAGAAACCCTAAAACATGCCGGATACGGTAATATAGCGGCTGAGCCGGGTTTTTACGGGTCACTTTTTTTACATAATCTATTTAGACAAAATCGATAAAAATTGTAAGAGCCGACGAGGTTATACTGGATCTGCTAGAGATGCTGTGATGATACTGGCACATATGCATTCCTGAGCTCCTGATCGTCACCTAGCCGGCCGTCGTCTCCAAACATTTTACCAATCTCTCCCGCCAGGGTGCCGGTCGTCGCCTCCAACTGCGAGTTCAAAACCGCCGCAGATGCAGAACCCCAACGGCACCATCCTCCAGCTCTACCACTCCGGCCGTCTCTCTGCCGCCCTCCACGCCTTCCAATCGCTCCCCTCCTCGCCCGCTCCCGCTCCTCTCTCCGCGGCCACATACGCCGCCCTCGTCGCCGCATGCTCCCGCCTCCGCTCCCTCTGCCAGGGCCGCCTCGTCCACCACCACTTGATTGCATCCCCTGATGCCGGACTTGCCCGAAATACTGTCCTCAACAACCACCTTATCACCATGTACGGCCGGTGCGCTGCCCCAGACTCTGCCCGCCTGGTGTTCGACGAAATGCCTGCCAAGAACCCTGTCTCTTGGGCATCTGTTATCGCGGCCCACGTGCAGAACAGACGCTCCACTGATGCTCTCGTTCTGTTCTCTTTAATGCTACGGGCGGGGACTGCGCCTGACCAGTTTGCGCTCGGTAGTGCTGTGCGTGCGTGCGCAGAGCTTGGGGACGCTGTTGTGGGAAGGCAGGTGCATGCACAGGCTATGAAGTCTGAGACTGGAAATGACTTGATCGTGCAGAATGCTCTTGTCACGATGTACTCCAAGAGCGGCTTCGTTGGGGATGGGTACTTGCTCTTCACGAGGATGAGGGAGAAAGACCTGATTTCCTGGGGGTCCATTATTGCAGGGTTTGCACAGCAAGGGTGCGAAATGGAGGCGTTGCAGATTTTCAGGGAGATGATTGCTGAGGGGCTGCATCATCCTAATCAGTTCCATTTGGGAAGCGTGTTTAGGGCTTGTGGGGTTCTGGGTAGTTTGGAGTATGGGAAGCAGATTCATAGCTTGTCTGTGAAGTATAGGCTGGACTGTAACTCATATGCAGGTTGTTCATTAAGCGACATGTATGCCCGGTGCAAGAAATTGGAGTCTGCAAGGAAAGTGTTTTATGGGATTGATGCTCCAGATTTGGTTTCTTGGAATTCAATAATCAATGCTTGCTCTGTTGAGGGTCTCCTTAGTGAGGCTATGGTACTGTTCTCTGATATGAGAGACTCTGGCCTCAGGCCTGATGGCATTACCGTTAGGGGCTTGTTATGTGCGTGTGCGGGCTGTGATGCTTTACAACATGGAAGATTGATCCACTCTTACTTGGTCAAAATGGGTTTGGATGGGGATGTCTCAGTATGCAATTCTTTACTCAGCATGTATGCGCGGTGTATGGATTTCTCCTCTGCGATGGATGTTTTTCATGAGACAAAAGATCGTGATGTTGTCACCTGGAACAGCATTCTCACTGCATGTGTACAGCACCAGCATCTGGAAGTAGTCTTTGAGTTGTTCAACCTTTTGCAGAGGTCGGTGCCGAGTCTGGACGGGATCAGTTTAAACAATGTTCTGAGTGCTTCTGCCGAGTTGGGTTACCTTGAAATGGTGAAACAGGTCCATGCATACACCTTCAAAGTAGGTCTGGTGAACGATACAATGCTGAGCAATGGTCTAATTGATACCTATGCTAAATGTGGAAGTTTAGATGATGCCGCAAAGCACTTTGAAATGATGGGCACCAACTGTGACGTGTTCTCTTGGAGCAGTTTGATTGTTGGCTATGCCCAATCTGGTTATGCAAGGAAAGCACTTGATTTATTTGCGAGGATGAGAAACTTGGGAATCAGGCCAAATCATGTAACATTTGTTGGGGTTCTCACAGCATGCAGCCGCGTCGGCTTTGTCGATGAAGGCTGCTATTACTACAGTATTATGGAGCCTGAACATGGCATTCTTCCAACAAGAGAGCATTGTTCATGTGTCATTGACTTGCTATCACGTGCTGGGAGACTAACTGAGGCAGCAAAATTTGTTGATCAAATGCCATTTGAGCCCGATATTGTGATGTGGAAGACCCTGCTTGCTGCTAGCAAAACACATAATGACGTGGAGATGGGAAAGAGGGCAGCAGAAGGCGTTTTGAATATTGATCCTTCCCATTCTGCTGCCTATGTCTTGTTGTGCAACATATATGCTGCTTCTGGTGATTGGAATGAGTTTGCAAGATTGAAGAAGGCAATGAGAAGCAGTGGTGTTAAGAAATCACCAGGGAAGAGCTGGGTTAAGTTAAAGGGGGAGCTAAAAGTCTTTATAGTAGAGGACAGATCGCATCCAGAGTCTGAGGAAATTTACACAATGCTTGATATAGTTGGAATGGAAATGATAAAAGCTGGTTATGTTCCAAAGCTACCATGTCAATATACTAGTTTTGATCATACAAATAGTGATTTGTCAGATGAAGAAATGGTTATGGAATATGGTTGAGTCAGGTCTTCTTGGGGGTTTGTTAGAATTGGCCAACCTACCAAAGCTGTATGACACTTGGTCTTTGTGACCGTGTGCTGTATTTGATTAATTAATCCGCAGTCCAGCAGGCCATTGGTTTCTTCCATAAATAGATGGAAAGAAGAGGTAAGTTTGTGACCAGAAGCTGTTGCTTTTCCTTTGGCTTCCATATGTGAAGAGAAATATGTCTTACCGGGTTGTTTGAACAGTCTACCTAGTAAGCCTGCTGAGGCCTGAAAGAGCTACTAAAGTGATCTTGTTATTTGATAGATAAAGGGCAAGTTAAATGTGTTTGAATGACCACATAGTCCTACTAAGTAGGATTTTAGTAGTGGAGCAAGATACTGGATTATGGTCAAGAGTCTGAGCTGTACAGAATGGTCAAAGACCAGTCTCTTTTAATCTACCACTGCACTGAGAAGCTTTTCATTTTTAAGGGTATCAGCTTGTCAGCACGAGTTCTACCACAAGGAAGTTCAGAGTAACATATCTCATGCAAGCTAGTTCTGCGGATATATGTATTTGGTGAAGACAACAATTACAGAATGAATTCACATGGGAGTAACAGAGACACATGTAGTAGCAACATGGGGACGGTGGACTGTTCAAAAATTCAATAGACTCTCACCTCATTATTTTCCTCAGAAGGTTTGATAGTCACCAGCAGTCTATCAGGTATTACTATAGATTTACAGTTGCAACATAAAGCTGATCTATAGGAATGCGCATTTACATCATAGGGTTAAGGATTCGGTTAGGCCAAAGCTATTGGCTTGGATCAAGGGTCTACCCTGATCATGTATTCAGTAGGTAAGTAGCCCTAGTTAGATTCTTCCTTTCTTTTGGGATGTAAATATTTTGTACAGTTTTTTTCCTGTTTGGATTTTAATAAAGGACTGTGGGGATTTGCCCTGCAGTAAATAGTAAAAAAAAACGTCTTTACTGATTCATTCTATTATCAGGTTTGATGTGAAAACAAGTATGCTAAAGTGTACTTTCTGATGTTAGTAGCTGTGCTACAATGCATGCTAATCCACAGGACGTGTAACAGTCTAACAAACATTTCTGACAGGTCATCGTTGTAGATATTGATTGTATGATTAATATCATGTTGGAGATAGCGATTGGATTAATCATTTTATAGCTCCAAGTAAATTTTAATAATGCAGTTAAACAGATGGGGCTATATCGCTTTACATCTCGTCCCTAGTCTAATTCTCACCATGCCATCCTGTTGACATAACAAATATGTGTTCGAAATGCTTATTGTAGCATATAAGAACTGGGTTTTGACAAACGGGGGTATGTCACAGGAAGGCAATCTTCACCAGTAAACCTTCAGATGGAACTGTTAAGTGCGAAAAAGGATAAGCAAATAATAATTGTTGTGTCAAAATATACACTCTACGATATGGAAATCTTTTCCTTCTCTACAAAAGAAATTTAAGAACGGAAAGAAATGGCTTTCCAGATCCTTGAAACTCGAAGAGCAGACGTGCATACTATATCTACACTAAGCAAGGGAAGTCTTAGCAGCCGTGAGATACACCATTTGCCTTCTTGATATCACTGCCGTCTTTGGTTGCCAAAAGTGGTTCAGTCTCCTTATCTGGCATCTACAAAGGCATAAAAAACATGAAATGAGTGAAACTGAAATTTGGGAGCAAATTGAACTGTATTTCATGGAAGAGTTGCCAATTTTCTCGACACATTCATCATAAAAACTATGCTTAAGAGAGCACATATTATTCATAAATATAATTAAGCTAAACTGATGAGCTCTAGTTTGCTTCCAGTATTGGGTAATGGATTGGCAGAAGCATGGTATTATCAATTGTCCGAGTTTACTTTTGTCAGCTAATGTGCATAAAAGTTTCTGTCCTGCACACATAATAATCCTTATCACTTGCTTTTGCTGCCAGAAAATACTAATTTTGTACATCAATATGCAAATTTTAATTGATGTATAGTCTCAACTTTTGAAATATGAATGTTTATTTCAGAAAATTCAACTGCTACTACATTTTGTTTGACGTGGAAATTTGACTCTTTACTGTTGCTGCTGAGATTAGGAGCATAAGAATTGTTAGTATAACTGCCATTCGTCGATCTACCTTCTATTTTGTGCCATCAAGATTATAATCATGATTTAGATATGATACCAGGTTGGAGGCAAAATCAAACCTGTGAAACTGGCAGAGCATCATTTGTTGACTTCTTCTTGCTCTCCCTGACTGAGAAGAAGGAATACAATGCCATACCAAATATGGCGACCAGAATGCCTAATATGTTCTTCATGGTGAAAGGATCGTGTAGTAGAGTGTAGCCAAAAGAGAGAACCAGGCATGTCTTAAGGTGGCCAAGCACCTGGTATGTGACTGGAGACGTCGTTCCAATCACAAGAAATGTACTGAAGTTCACAGATACCGCAATCAAGCAAGATAGGATGATGAAACCCTGCATATAATTCATGATAAAGAGCATCATGTTGCATGTATTGTCCATCGAAATTTGAGGTATATCTCTGAGAGCGTTAACTTGCAACATATATGTTTAATGTCTCACCCAGGAGCATGACAATCAACTGCTACTGCGCTTAAAATGCTGATTCATTCTAGCAGTAACAGCTGGAGCAATTTCATATTAATTTGTTGTTTACTTCTTTAGGACTGTAGGTATCAATGTACCATTGAAATAAACTTGAACGTAAGGCACTTCACATTTTACATTTATGAAATCTAGCAGTAGTTACATGCATAAAATCTATCTTATTTTCCCCCCTTCAAATCACTGGGTTTGGTCTTCATTTTATACATTTCTTTCATGGAAAAGCACTAAAAGTGAAATGTATATTCAGGCTATAACAATTTTTAGTCGGGAGTCCCAACTTGATAGGTAGATCAGGAAATTATTTGATGTCAGGTTTCAGAACTTTGGCTAGCTACTTAGAAAGAACAAATTGTGAGTGTCACTTCCTCACCGAAGAAGCCATGCATTATGAATTTCGACAAAATAGTTGGCTTGACGGGCATTTTTAAAAGAATGTTAAGATCTCACAGTGACATTATAAAATTGTTCTTTTCAGATATTTGTAACTGCATGAAATATTCAGAACATACCACAACTGGAGTGGTGTATTTGTGGGCGAAGACACTGCGGTTTGTAAGGAGTCGATCCACAAACGGGCCGGTCGCAAACAAAATTGCTGCTTGGTATGGCGCAGATTGGTACAGAAGCTGCGTTGACGAGACCTTCAGTTTCTTCTGTATTGTGTTTGTGAGCTTCATTCAAAGTTGTTGGGTTAAGGATACCATGTGGCTACAGTAACAAGATAAAGATTCACCTATTTTTATATGAAAGTAAATGCAACCTAATTCAGAAAGAATCTAGCACTAAGAAATAAGAATTTTGATGCTTCACAAATAACATATATGGTTCTCCAGCCTTTAAGAAAACCTGCTAAGACTACTGCAAGTTGCATTTAAAAGGTTTCGAATAATAAGATTTCCTTATTCTTTTCTTTTAATCTGCAGTTTTTGGAATGTCAACGACGAGTAAAGTATTAAATGTAGGATACAATTTGGCCAACACAAGTGGTGGCGATGGCGAGGCCAGAAAGGACGGACCCAAGTAGATTTAGCTCGAGATCTGTAACTGATGCGATACCTACTCCAAGAAGTAAGACCATAAGAGAGAGCTTGATAGTCTCGCTGCACGTTGTTGGACTGGTATTAGCTCACTGATGATAAAAATAAATACCATAGGCCCAGAAAAACTAAACAAGTAAATGACTCATTTATGCGTGATTAGCTTTTCATCGTTTGATCCAAAAGTTGATGCTTGTAAAAGAACACATCTAAAGTTATTTCCCCCTTTGAATATAATATATAATACTATGGATTAGCAATAATTTCTTGTTCCAGTTTCAAATTATCAATATGTACTTTAGTATAGTGCATGTGCCATCATCTATCTTGTATCTTTTTGCTCTGATCATAAATGGGGTGCAATTTACAGTGGTTGACTCCTTAATTAAGGTAAAGTACTGAGTTTATATTGAAAAACCTGAATCTTTTGTTCAGGAAGATTGTCTCCAACAGCACAGTGAAAGGTATTATGGCCAGTTTCGTCATCTGCAGAACATACTGAATTCAAAATACTTGCGGCATGGTTTATGAAAAATGGTACCTAGATAGAGCAGCCCTTACCTGGTAGAATCCAATGGAGTTGAATCCTAAACTAAGGTTTAAAAGTCCAATTGAGGTGCCGTTCAGAAACCCAAAGAGGATCACTGTATGTCCATCAATTGCCTTGGGCTCAAAAAAGTGTAAGCGTTGTGCCACATGGAGGGTGCAGTAGGTCACCATGAGATGCCAGCTTGTTAATGTTGTAGCTACATTCGAAAACAACAGAGTTAAGCATAAATTGCAAGTATTTGAATCTATTCATGCATGGCCTTTGGTTTGTTGTTAAGTTCTGTTGAATCTTGCAAACATGAAGGCTTCTGTACTGACCGAATGGGAAACCAAGTGTGCTGATGAGAGCTTTGTTGCAGATGACAATGGCAACTGAAGATGCAACGGAGAGCGCGAGAGACCCGATCACGCCGAGCTGTAAACCAGCTGTCATCTTGACCAGCTGATGTTTCCTTGCTTATCTGAAGTTACATTATCATGAAGAGTTAGGTGCAAGGTACACATGCTACACACTGAACATAGCCTACTGTTAGCCTGAATTAATTGCTTTTGTGAGACCATACAATTTCTGTTGCAATGGTGTGATAGTGTCCTTTAGTTTATGATATATGTGACTACACCTTCCTATTTTCATGTGAAATGGAAAACCAACTTAATTTGTCTTGATGTACAAGATAATAGGAGAAGAGAAGGTCCATGTTTGGTCGAGTTATTTGGGAGGTAGTTAGTGTTTGAATATTGTTAGTGTCCTTATCAATGTTTATGGAGAGGAATAACTATGACCATCTATGTTCGTCCTAGAATGGAATGGGTCAAATTCTTAGCTGGCCCAAGTCACATACAAGAATTATAGCAGTCAGATGATATCATCCGTTAAGTTTGTTGTATTATAGTACTGCTTAATATTAGTATGTTACGCAGATGTCACATAGATCCAAGCTTCGCAGCAACAACATCTCAATAAACTAGCACCTACTTGCACACCAAATCAGGATAATCATTAACACATTACTGATTACAAATGGAGCATACAAAACTGCTATGACTAGCAAGTGAGACATTATATTAATTAATTATCAGATCCAGAACATGGAGCGCAAACATTAGAAGAGATTGTTATGTTTTGGCATGACTGTAGACTGTAGTCTATACGTCATACTCGACCTAACTACTGGCTTATTTGTACCTATAAATATAATCTGGAGAGTTGGTACCTGCCACCTACTAGGTTGTTTCTTGGTGGGTACAATAATCTAAAGGTAGTTCAAGTGGCTCTCAAATGATTGATACTTCAGCAAGATGTCAACTGAATGACCAAATAGAATAGGAAAAACACATGGGAGCCCATGTGTTTGGTGATTTGGTCACTTCCTAAGCAACATGTTAGATGAGTTTATTTTGAATAAAATGGTCACAATACATGCCATGAATTCACACTTTTAATATGGAAAGGGATTCTATTATATTTTTCTAATTCATCTATCTTATGGACACTGGCTCTTGTATTTTGTTCTAGGAGGGATGAAGTTTACAAATCATTTATAATCACTTCAGTCCTGGCCGGATGCTACATTTACCCTGATATCAATTAGTTTGTATATTTCTTGGAGAGCTGATTTTCCAAGCATAAAAAGACCATGAAAGCGTGAAGAACACAGTTAGGTAACTAGCATAGCTAAGCAATGCTCATGTGGATGTACTGTCTTCTCACAAGGCAGTGATAAGCATAGCTAAACAATGTACAGCAAAGGTGGATAACTGAAATTCTATGCACATGATCATGACATTCATAATGCACCCTACGAAGAACAATCACTATGCGATCCATGACAAATCGCGAACTGTTCATAAGTCGGTGTCTTTGAGACTCTGCTTAGTTATCTTATACTATGATCATATACTGGCTTGATAGGGTAACCTTCAAATCCTGCCAATGCTAAGAAAGAAACCATAAATCTCCACATTGTCGATATGTATGATGCTCTTATGCATGGACTTGGCCAGGGATTGGGGTAGAAACACGGAGTTCAGGTGTAAGCAGGCATGCACAACATACAGAGTTAGAAATGCAAAAACATGATTAACCTGAGAAGCAGCAACATTAGGATCAACCAACAGTAGGAATGTTCGCTTGGGAGTCCGTACCTTTCCGACAGCTGCTGCTTCGTCTCCTCGAAGAACGGCACACCTCCCTCCGTATCGAGAGAACAGAGAGAGGGAGACAGAGAGAGATGAGAGAGCGTAAGGTGGCTCTCCTCTCCTTGGAAGAGGAATGGAGGGAGGGACAGGCACTTTTATGTTCAGAGTTTACAGGGGGGGAAGGTGAGTTTGTATGGTGGGCAGTTAGGTGCTGGCTTTGATGCTGTTGAGTGGATGCTTCCTTGGTGAGCCTATAAGGCATCGTGCAACATGCTCCTTCTACACGAGCGTGCACGACAATTTCCTTCTCAACCAACGAAAGATTCTAGCCTGGGGCCACCGCAGCCATAGAAAATGACGCTGTGAACTGCAAGATTGTCCACTTAAAATGATGAACTCGGACAGCAATCAATATCATAGGCGTGCAAATATATGGACTCTGCGATATTTTTCGTTGCCTAAAAAGCTGAACATTTTAGCATGCAAATGTGTAGGAATTTCTTGGGAAAGGAAATGTCCACTAAGTTTATTTATTTTTGGCAAAAATGCACTCAGTCGACATGGGGTTTTCTATGAGCAAACTGTGTGCCAGCCTCCCAGGGCCTTGAGGGAGAATGCTTTTTGAGATAAAGCATAAATGGAGTTTTCTTTCTCATCAGCAATATACACTTTCCCTCTATTTTAGTAACGTATTGCAACAAGTGCAGCAACCATTCACACATGCCATCTTTCATATCTGGCCATCACCCTTGTTCCTTTTGCCCAAATAAACTATTGCCGCACATTGTTTCCTTATTACTTTACCCAGGACCATGTGAAATGGATGTTTGATCTCAATCAATGCGTGAAATATAGCCTTGATCAGAGTATAGCCGATAGAATATCCAGCGCTTCTAGTCTCACACCCACCATTATCATTTACTATTACTTCATTTTCGGTTTTATGATTGCTTTCAAACATAATCTGTCTTTTTATTTCCCCATCTGTAGATCAAATATATATTTGAATTTTGTGGTATGATTTATTTCGTGTCAATGATAGTACGTTACCAAATGTTTTCACATTTCGTACGGTCATATTCGTCGTATGTTAGGAGCTAGTGTCGGTGAGCACCCACGAAGAATGGGCATCACAGAATATGCTCTTGAGATTAATCATGTATGCGCTTTTTCGTTCAAAAAAGTGCTCCTTTTCTCCAATCATAGGGCGACACTAGGGTAGTACAAACCACCATCCTAGAGAATGTGCTCCTCTGTAATTCTTTTTCCCGCTGCGAGCACTGCAAGTAAGATGCTACTGCCTGTGTGTGAAAGTGGTGAACAAAAAGGGTGAGAGAAAAACAAGAACAAACGGGTGAGACGCATCATTTCCATCGAGCGTCGACCTAACAAAGGCGCATCCACTGCATACATACAGTTAAACAAATGCAAGCTAAAAAGAGGATCAAAACCTGTTGTAATCTCCAATAATTGACGCAACAGAAAGAAAGAAAGAAAGAAAAAAGAAAAGAAAAGAAAAGAATCCCTTTCCTTTTGTCACTTGGGGCACAAGGTTGGGAGGAGGCAGCAGGTGGTTGTAAAGCGCCCGGCTTTCTGTGAATGCAAGCAAAGGTAACGGCCCAACAGCAGCCGCACACAACAACACACGTCCGTCCGCGGAGAGCGGCTCCATTTTATTGCCTCCGTTTGGTGAGCCTTCGGTCTCACTCTTTTTCTCGTACTCGTACCACCTCTCCCCCACATCACCTGAAATCCATTTCGCCGATTAAAAAAGCTGGCAAATCGGCGGGCCTCTCCATTTTACCTCGAACTGTCGGTCCTGATCTTTTACCATTGCATGATTGCAGTGCAATGCAGTTCCAGTGGAGAGAGCATGTACTAGGTGATTCCACTGCATGGGAACTCATTGCGATCCTGTCCAAATCCACGTGAAAATGTTTCCGTTTTCACCACAGGAGCATTTTTGTTGTTCAGGCGTAGATGTTTTGGGATCATTGCGGCCCTGAAGAAAGGCACCGTGGTGCAACCGTCGAGCTACCGTGAGTAGACCGTACGTAGTTTATAGTTTACGAAAAGAGAAAAGTCTAAAATAAACCTTGAATTTGTACTCAGAGTCTGAATCAAACCTTGACCTTCAAATCCGTGAAATTAGCACCCTATTCTCTCTAATCCTGGTCTATCCCAGCCCTTTTTGGCTAAGAGCTTGTTTGTGCCCGGGGGATTGCATAAGTGGTGGGGATTCGCTCCGCGTCAGGTTGAGCGCCACTCTGTGCGCGTTGGCTGGCGAAATAAGATGACTAGCTGTTATCTATATCGTGTTCTGTTATTAGTTAAAAAATAGGATGAGTTAAAGCAATACGAGCATTGCTAGAGTGAGGAGGTACAACTCTTCTCACTTTGTTCGAAACTAGAATGAGCTGGATGAGTAGTTTATAAAAAAAAGATTGAGCTGGATGAGTACTAGTGAAGAAAGGGACGGGATATCGAAAAGTGCAAACAGCAACCGAGCTTCACGGAGCTCTTTATTTTTCCTTCAAAGAAAAATACTTTTTTCACATCCAAAAAAATCTGGAAAAAGCATACACATAGATATATGTTTGTAGTATACATGTATAAAATTTTATAAACATACAGGGAAAGCACAACGACTTTTCGATTGTTTACTACAACAAGTTTTGCCCGAGTCCAGGGAAGGAGGGGTGATGACGGTGGCGCGCCTTCAGCTCGCTTTAATGCTCGTAGTCGTCACTAGGTGGTGTACGGATTTGGATATAGTTTTTTTTTATTGTCAGTAATCGTTGTACTATCATAATTGATGATGAATATATTGAAAGTTTTTCTAGAAAAAAGTGATGCACACAAAAAAGATAAATACATGAATTAAAAGATGTCTTTCCCTTTTTGTTTTTGGGACTGATAATTGTCTTTTTTATGCACTATGCAAATAATCAAATTTGCTGAAATTTTGTACATACTAGAAGAACATGCATATGTATTTGTAGAAAAAAATATTATTTGAAACTTTTTAATATATTTTGAATATTTTTTGAAAAAGGGACTCCATGAAGCTTGTGTTTTGCAACGGCGCATCTCCAACTGCGGCGACAAAAACCCCGCGCACGCGGTAAACTGCCATTTTAGCACGTGCGAGACGTTTTCACGCGCTCCAGCGGAGGCGAGAAACTCGGGCGCGCGGGAAACGATTGCGCGCGGCGGGAGGTCGCGCGCTAAATTTGGCGCACCGCTTCCGGCGCGCCTATAAATTGCTGCGCCCACCACGTGGTCCACATTGCCACGCGCTCTCTCCCTGCTTCCTCTGATTCCTCTGCCGCTTCCTCGCCCCGCCACCGATGCGCCACCACCATGTCGCCGCGCCGCCGGGGATCTTCAGGCTACCGCGGTGTCCGCAAGTGCCCCTCCGGCGCCTTCTATGCTGAGATTCGGTCTGGTGACGTCCGCCTCGGCCTCGGCACGTTCGAGTTGCACCGTAGTTTTTATCTAGTTGCACCGTAGTTTTTATCGTGTTGGACTAGTTTTTTTTATCTATCTATACTATGATGAACTATGTACACACTGTGAAATATCTATGTATCGTTTTTTTATCTATTTTAGCGCGCCGCGCATAGCGCGGCTGTTGGAGATGCTCTAAGACAAAGCCCTGCAGTTGCAGCTGCACACCATCACATTATCAAACTGATTACAACAACAGCACATGCATTTACTGATCATGCACGCCACGACGCGCGCCACTTTGTGCTGCTGCTCCTCGGCCATGCTAGCCAAGCCAGCAAGTAAAAGGAGCACGAGAACGTACAAGGTCGAGCGGAGATGAGGGAGATCGATTGATCCTGCTAGCACTGTGCAGCGCAATGCATGCGACTGAGCAATGCAATTGCCAAACACACAATGCCGATCGATGAAGGAGGCTTTAGTTGGGTTGTGTCTGGTGAGAGCCCACGCGGCGAGAACGATTGAAGTATGGCCCATAGCCAGCCCAGCTAGCGCTGCCCTCCCCCCTCCCCCAGTTACATATGCAATCCCCCCAGTACAAACGAGGTTTCAGCAAAAAGACGCCGGGATAGACCGGGGTTAGAGAGTTTAGGGTGCCAATTTCAAGGATTTTGAGGTCAGGGTTCAATTCAGACTCAAAGTACAAATTTAAGGTTTATTTTAGACTTTTCCCTTACGAAAAATGCTACCGCGGTCACGGATTTCTGTTGGTGGTTTCCTGGCCTCGCTTTGGCCCAAAGCAAGGCTGGATCATCACGTTGCCGCTTGGTGAACTAAAAAACTGTTCCGTCAAGTGGCCCCCCGGAGCCATGCTTTCACGGACTTACTATTAGTTGAGCGGTCTAATCATACTACCATTAATAAAAGCTAGTTAGTACAAAGGCAAGGCAGATTGATTGAGGCATTTTTTTTGTCGTAGTAGGGGAAGAATTCAGAGTTTCAGACGATCTCAGTTGGTTGGCCGCCTTCCGGTTCCGGCATCGGCACACGCAACAGTCTCCCACGTTGCACCAGCTAGGCGTACTGGCCCTAGCCTTGACTGCCTCGCACCCGTCCTGTTCCGGCGTCTGGTGGGCACGGCCGGGCGGCACATCGCACTGACGCAACGCCCGACACGGCCACGGATGGAAGCCTGGCCGATGCGGTGTCGCCGCCGCGCCTTGACTTGTTGCCCCCCCTGCCCCTCGATCGCGTCCTTCCAGATCGCGCACCACGCCGGACCGGTGGTATTGGTGGCAGTAGAACGGAGCAGTAGAGATGTCGTCCGTCCATCCAGGTCCAGCTCCTCACCGGCCATTGGCCCGACCCGAACCGGCCGGTCGACCAGGCGGCCCCTAACTCCGCTTTCAGTGTGCCCCGTGCACGGAGCTGAGCAAAGCGATGGCGCCGCTGCCGTGGTCGGCTTTCCCCCGGGAGACGAGCACGACGCGGACTGGATTGGATCGAATTGAATTCTCGGGTGCTTGTTGCAGTGGAATCATACCGTGCGGTGCAGGGCACTTGTTGTTTGCGGGAAATTTCATGCAGTGTACTGTACTTTGACAGGAATAGATATGGTTAAGGCTGCAGAGGATTCAGTCATCGTAGACGTTTTTTCTTTTAACTATGAGGTGGCGCATACAGTGCCTATCATTAAAATGATCAAGTACGAGATACATCTGTAACTTTACAATGTTTAATATTCAGATTGCCGAGCCTTAGAAGCACACGGAGTGATCGGCTAAATGACAATGGCCAGTACAAGTCATGTTAGAGCATCTACAACCACATGATGAATATAACCCCTCAAACGCCTCCGAATGCGACCGGACGCGCCCGCGAGTAGTGATCGGACACGCCTCAAATTTTACTTGTTGCATCCGGACATCTCATACTAGATTCGTAAATCCATATAAAGACATGCAAATGAAATAACCCAGGTACTACGTCGATCACCTAGGTACTCATCGTCGAAGATGTCGACGATCTCCGTACCAGCATGGGCGGCAGCTGCAGCTTCGACGCCTCCGGCTGCTCTGCTCCGGCCTCCTCCGTCTTTATCTCCGCGTCGAATTCGGCGAAGAGCGCGTTGGAGTCCGCCTGCTCCTGCTGGAGGAACGCCCGGTTGGCCTCCACATAGGCCTCATCCTAGATGGACTCCAGGATGGCCTGCTGCTCCGCCATCTCGTCGGACTGGGCGATGGCGAGCTCCGCCTCTGTCTGCTCCATGTTGAAGACCGGCAGCTGCTGGCCCGACTCCTCCACCTCCATCGGCGCCAACTCCTCCTCCTCCGACTCCGGCGAGTCCGCAAGCAGCCCGACAGCGATGAGGACTGCGTGTGCGGCTTGTCTCGCTCGGATCTCCCGCTAGATCTCGTCGCGACGCTCCGGCGTGAGCATTGCATAGTACGTGATCTTAGTCCGGACCATGGCGGAGCACTGGAACATGGGTAGAGCGCCGAAGCGGGAGAGGGAGGAGGTGGATGGGCTTGGACTGGCGGCGCGGAGAGGGGGAAGGTGGATGTGAAGGAAATATGCCCTAGAGGCAATAATAAAATTGTTATTTTATATTTCCTTATATCATGATGAATGTTTATTATTCATGCTAGAATCGTATTAACCGGAAACTTGATACATGTGCGGATATATAGACAAAATACCGTGTCTCTAGTAAGCCTCTACTAAACTAGCTCGTTAATCAAAGATGGTTAAGTTTCCTAACCATAGACATGTGTTGTCATTTGATGAACGGGGTCACATCAGTAGGAGAATGACGTGATGGACAATACCCATCCGTTAGCTTTGCATATTGGTTGTTCAGTTTTATCGCTATTGCTTTCTTCATGTCAAATACATATTCCTTCGACTATGAGATTATGCAACTCCCAGATACCGGAGGAATACCTTGTGTGCTATCAAATGTCACAACATAACTGGTGTTGGGGAGCGTAGTAATAATTCAAAAAAATTCCTACGTGTCACCAAGATCAATCTAAGAGATGCTAGCAACGAGAGAGAGGGAGTGCATCTTCATACCCTTGAAGATCGCTAAGCGGAAGCGTTGCAAGGAACGCGGTTGATGGAGTCGTACTCGCACGAACTCAAATCGCGAAAGATCCAATCTAGCACCGAACGGACGGCGCCTCCGCGTTCAACACACGTACTGTTGGGGAACGTAGTAATTTCAAAAAAAATCCTACGCACACGCAAGATCATGGTGATGCACAACAACGAGAGGGGAGAGTGTTGTCTACGTACCCTCGTAGGCCGGAAGCGGAAGCGTTATAACAACGCGGTTGATGTAGTCGTACGTCTTCACGGCCCGACCGATCAAGCACCCAAACTACGGCACCTCCAAGTTTTTGCACACGTTCAGCTCGATGACGATCCTCGGACTCCGATCCAGCAAAGTGTCGGGGATGAGTTCCGTCAGCACGACGGCGTGGTGACGATCTTGATGTTCTACCGTCGCAGGGCTTCGCCTAAGCACCGCTACAATATTATCGAGGATTATGGTGGAGGGGGGCACCGCACACGGCTAAGAGATCAATGATCAATTGTTGTGTCTCTGGGGTGCCCCCCTGCCCCCGTATATAAAGGAGTGGAGGAGGGGGCCGGCCAAGGAGGGTGGCGCGCCTAAGGGGGGGAGTCCAACTCCCACCGGGAGTAGGACTCCCCTTTTTCCTATTAGGAGTAGGAGAGGGAAGGAAGAGGAAGGAGGGAGGAAGGAAAGGGGGGCCGGCCCCCCTCCCAATTCGGATTGGGCTTGGGGGGGGGGCGCCCCCTCCCTTGCTCCTTTCCCCTCCTTTCCACTAAGGCCCATATACCTCCTGGGGGTTTCCGGTAACCTCCCGGTGATCCGGTATTGTCCCAATCTCACCCGGAACCTTTCCGGTGTCCAAATATAGTCGTCCAATATATCGATCTTTATGTCTCGACCATTTCGAGACTCCTCGTCAAGTCCGTGATCACATCCGGGACTCCGAACAACCTTCGGTACATCAAAATATATAAACTCATAATGAAACTGTCATCGTAACGTTAAGCGTGCGGACCCTACGGGTTCGAGAACAATGTAGACATGACCGAGACACGTCTCCGGTCAATAACCAATAGCGGAACCTGGATGCTCATATTGGCTCCTACATATTCTACGAAGATCTTTATCGGTCAGACCGCATAACAACATACGTTGTTCCCTTTGTCATCGGTATGTTACTTGCCCGAGATTCGATCGTCGGTATCTCAATACCTAGTTCAATCTCGTTACCGGCAAGTCTCTTTACTCGTTCCGTAATACATCATCTTGCAACTAACTTATTAGTTGCATTGCTTGCAAGGCTTAAGTGATGTGTATTACCGAGAGGGCCCAGAGATACCTCTCCGACAATCGGAGCGACAAATCCTAATCTCGAAATACGCCAACCCAACATGTACCTTTGGAGACACCTGTAGAGCACCTTTATAATCACCCAGTTACGTTGTGACGTTTGGTAGCACACAAAGTGTTCCTCCGGTAAACGGGAGTTGCATAATCTCATAGTCATAGGAACATGTATAAGTCATGAAGAAAGCAATAGCAACATACTAAACGATCGGGTGCTAAGCTAATGGAATGGGTCATGTCAATCACATCATTCTCCTAATGATGTGATCCCGTTAATCAAATGACAACTCATGTCTATGGTTAGGAAACATAACCATCTTCGATTAACGAGCTAGTCAAGTAGAGGCATACTAGTGACACTTTGTTTGTCTATGTATTCACACAAGTATTACGTTTCCGGTTAATACAATTCTAGCATGAATAATAAACATTTATCATGATATAAGGAAATAAATAATAACTTTATTATTGCCTCTAGGGCATATTTCCTTCAGTCTCCCACTTGCACTAGAGTCAATAATCTAGATTACACAGTAATGATTCTAACACCCATGGAGCCTTGGTGCTGATCATGTTTTGCTCGTGGAAGAGGCTTAGTCAATGGGTCTGCTACATTCAGATCCGTATGTATCTTGCAAATCTCTATGTCTCCCACCTGGACTAGATCCCGGATGGAATTGAAGCGTCTCTTGATGTGCTTGGTTCTCTTGTGAAATCTGGATTCCTTTGCCAAGGCAATTGCACCAGTATTGTCACAAAAGATTTTCATTGGACCCGATGCACTAGGTATGACACCTAGATCGGATATGAACTCCTTCATCCAGACTCCTTCGTTTGCTGCTTCCGAAGCAGCTATGTACTCCGCTTCACATGTAGATCCCGCCACGACGCTTTGTTTAGAACTGCACCAACTGACAGCTCCACCGTTTAATGTAAATACGTATCCGGTTTGCGATTTAGAATCGTCCGGATCAGTGTCAAAGCTTGCATCAACGTAACCATTTACGATGAGCTCTTTGTCACCTCCATATACGAGAAACATATCCTTAGTCCTTTTCAGGTATTTCAGGATGTTCTTGACCGCTGTCCAGTGATCCACTCCTGGATTACTTTGGTACCTCCCTGCTAGACTTATAGCAAGGCACACATCAGGTCTGGTACACAGCATTGCATACATGATAGAGCCTATGGCTGAAGCATAGGGAACATCTTTCATTTTCTCTCTATCTTCTGCAGTGGTCGGGCATTGAGTCTTACTCAACTTCACACCTTGTAACACAGGCAAGAATCCTTTCTTTGCTTGATCCATTTTGAACTTCTTCAAAACTTTGTCAAGGTATGTGCTTTGTGAAAGTCCAATTAAGCGTCTTGATCTATCTCTATAGATCTTAATGCCCAATATGTAAGCAGCTTCACCGAGGTCTTTCATTGAAAAACTCTTATTCAAGTATCCTTTTATGCTATCCAGAAATTCTATATCATTTCGATTAGCAATATGTCATCCACATATAATATCAAAAATGCTACAGAGCTCCCACTCACTTTCTTGTAAATACAAGCTTCTCCAAAAGTCCGTACAAAACCAAATGCTTTGATCACACTATCAAAGCGTTTATTCCAACTCCGAGATGCTTGCACCAGTCCATAAATGGATCGCTGGAGCTTGCACACTTTGTTAGCTCCTTTTGGATCGACAAAACCTTCCGGCTGCATCATATACAACTCTTCTTCCAGAAATCCATTCAGGAATGCAGTTTTGACATCCATCTGCCAAATTTCATAATCATAAAATGCGGCAATTGCTAACATGATTCAGACAGACTTAAGCATCGCTACGGGTGAGAAGGTCTCATCGTAGTCAATTCCTTGAACTTGTCGAAAACCTTTTGCGACAAGTCGAGCTTTGTAGACAGTAACATTACCGTCAGCGTCAGTCTTCTTCTTGAAGATCCATTTATTTTCAATTGCTTGCCGATCATTGGGCAAGTCAACCAAAGTCCACACTTTGTTCTCATACATGGATCCCATCTCAGATTTCATGGCTTCAAGCCATTTTGCGGAATCTGGGCTCACCATTGCTTCTTCATAGTTCGTAGGTTCATCATGATCTAGTAGCATGACTTCCAGAACAGGATTACCGTACCACTCTGGTGCGGATCTTACTCTGGTTGATCTACGAGGTTCAGTAGTAACTTGTTCTGAAGTTTCATGATCATCATCATTAGCTTCCTCACTAATTGGTGTAGGTGTCACAGAAACCGGTTTCTGTGATGTACTACTTTCCAATAAGGGAGCAGGTACAGTTACCTCATCAAGTTCTACTTTCCTCCCACTCACTTCTTTCGAGAGAAACTCCTTCTCTAGAAAGGATCCATTCTTAGCAACAAATGTCTTGCCTTCGGATCTGTGATAGAAGGTGTACCCAACAGTCTCCTTCGGGTATCCTATGAAGACACATTTCTCCGATTTGGGTTCGAGCTTATCAGGTTGAAGCTTTTTCACATAAGCATCGCAGCCCCAAACTTTCAGAAACGACAACTTTGGTTTCTTGCCAAACCATAGTTCATAAGGCGTTGTCTCAACGGATTTTGATGGTGCCCTATTTAACGTGAATGCGGCCGTCTCTAAAGCATAACCCCAAAACGATAGTGGTAAATCTGTAAGAGACATCATAGATCGCACCATATCAAGTAAAGTACGATTACGACGTTCGGACACACCATTACGCTGTGGTGTTCCGGTTGGCGTGAGTTGCGAAACTATTCTGCATTGTTTCAAATGTAAACCAGACTCGTAACTCAAATATTCTCCTCCACGATCAGATCGTAGAAACTTTATTTTCTTGTTCCGATGATTTTCAACTTCACTCTGAAATTCTTTGAACTTTTCAAATGTTTCAGACTTATGTTTCATTAAGTAGATATACCCATATCTGCTTAAATCATCTGTGAAGGTGAGAAAATAACGATATCCGCCACGAGCTTCAACATTCGTTGGACCACATACATCTGTATGTATGATTTCCAACAAATCTGTTGCTCTCTCTGTAGTACCGGAGAACGGCGTTTTAGTCATCTTGCCCATGAGGCACGGTTCACAAGTACCAAGTGATTCATAATCAAGTGGTTCCAAAAGTCCATCAGTATGGAGTTTCTTCATGCGTTTTACACCGATATGACCTAAACGGCAGTGCCACAAATAAGTTGCACTATCATTATCAACTCTGCATCTTTTGGCTTCAACATTATGAATATGTGTATCACTACTATCGAGATTCATCAAAAATAGACCACTCTTCAAGGGTGCATGACCATAAAAGATATTACTCATATAAATAGAACAACCATTATTCTCTGATTTAAATGAATAACCGTCTCGCATCAAACAAGATCCAGATATAATGTTCATGCTCAACGCTGGCACCAAATAACAATTATTTAGGTCTAATACTAATCCCGATGGTAGATGTAGAGGTAGCGTGCCGACCGCGATCACATCGACTTTGGAACCATTTCCCACGCGCATCGTCACCTCGTCCTTCGCCAGTGTTCGCTTAATCCGTAGTCCCTGTTTCGAGTTGCAAATATTAGCAACAGAACCAGTATCAAATACCCAGGTGCTACTGCGAGCTCTAGTAAGGTACACATCAATAACATGTATATCACATATACCTTTGTTCACCTTGCCATCCTTCTTATCCGCCAAATACTTGGGGCAGTTCCGCTTCCAGTGACCAGTCTGCTTGCAGTAGAAGCACTCAGTTTCAGGCTTAGGTCCAGACTTGGGTTTCTTCTCCTGAGCAGCAACTTGCTTGCTGTTCTTCTTGAAGTTCCCCTTCTTCTTCCCCTTGCCCTTTTTCTTGAAACTAGTGGTCTTGTTGACCATCAACACTTGATGCTCCTTCTTGATTTCTACCTCCGCAGCTTTTAGCATTGCGAAGAGCTCGGGAATTGTCTTATCCATCCCTTGCATATTATAGTTCATCACGAAGCTCTTGTAGCTAGGTGGAAGTGATTGGAGAATTCTGTCAATGACGCAATCATCCGGAAGATTAACTCCCAGTTGAATCAAGTGATTATTATACCCAGACATTTTGAGTATATGCTCACTGACAGAACTGTTCTCCTCCATCTTGCAGCTATAGAACTTATTGGAGACTTCATATCTCTCAATCCGGGCATTTGCTTGAAATATTAGCTTCAACTCCTGGAACATCTCATATGCTCCATGACGTTCAAAACGTCGTTGAAGACCCGGTTCTAAGCCGTAAAGCATGGCACATTGAACTATCGAGTAGTCATCAGCTTTGCTCTGCCAGACGTTCTTAACGTCGTCAGTTGCATCAGCAGCAGGCCTGGCACCCAGCGGTGCTTCCAGGACGTAATTCTTCTGTGCAGCAATGAGGATAATCCTCAAGTTACGGACCTAGTCCGTATAATTGCTACCATCATCTTTCAACTTTGTTTTCTCAAGGAACGCATTAAAATTCAACGGAACAACAACACGGGCCATCTATCTACAATCAAGCATAAACAAGCAAGATACTATCAGGTACTAAGTTCATGATAAATTTAAGTTTAATTAATCATATTACTTAAGAACTCCCACTTAGAAAGACATCCCTCTAATCTTCTAAGTGATCACGTGATCCAAATCAACTAAACCATAACCGATCATCACGTGAAATGGAGTAGTTTTCAATGGTGAACATCACTATGTTGATCATATCTACTATATGATTCACGCTCGACCTTTCGGTCTCAGTGTTCCGAGGCCATATCTGCATATGCTAGGCTCGTCAAGTTTAACCTGAGTATTCTATGTGTGCAAAACTAGCTTGCACCCGTTGTAGGTGGACGTAGAGCTTATCACACCCGATCATCACGTGGTGTCTAGGCACGACGAACTTTGGCAACGGTGCATACTCAGGGAGAACACTTTTATCTTGAAATTTAGTGAGAGATCATCTTATAATGCTACTGTCAATCAAAGCAAGATAAGATGCATAAAAGATAAACATCACATGCAATCAATATAAGTGATATGATATGGCCATCATCATCTTGTGCTTGTGATCTCCATCTCCGAAGCATCATCATGATCACCATCGTCACCGGCGCGACACATTGATGTCCATCGTAGCATCATTGTCGTCTCGCCAATCTTATGCTTCTACGACTATCGCTACCGCTTAGTGATAAAGTAAAGCATTACAGGGCAATTGCATTGCATACAATAAAGCGACAACCATATGGCTCCTGCCAGTTGCCGATAACATGGTTACAAAACATGATCATCTCATACAATAAAATTTAGCATCATGCCTTGACCATATCACATCACAACATGCCCTGCAAAAACAAGTTAGACGTCCTCTACTTAGTTTGTTGCAAGTTTTACGTGGCTGCTACGGGCTTAGCAAGAACCAATCTTACCTACGCATCAAAAACCACAACGATAGTTTGTCAAGTTGGTGCTGTTTTAACCTTCGCAAGGACCGGGCGTAGCCACACTCGGTTCAACTAAAGTTGGAGAAACTGACACCCGCCAGCCACCTGTGTGCAAAGCACGTCGGTAGAACCAGTCTCGTGTAAGCGTCCACGTAATGTTGGTCCAGGCCGCTTCATCCAACAATACCGCCGAACCAAAGTATGACATGCTGGTAAGCAGTATGACTTATATCGCCCACAACTCACTTGTGTTCTACTCGTGCATATAACATCAACACATAAAACCTAGGCTCGGATGCCACTGTTGGGGAACGTAGTAATTTCAAAAAAATTCCTACGCACATGCAAGATCATGGTGATGCACAGCAACGAGAGGGGAGAGTGCCGTCTCCGTACCCTTGTAGACTGGAAGCGGAAGCGTTATAACAACGCGGTTGATGTAGTCGTACGTCTTCATGGCCCGACCGATCAAGCACCGAAACTACGGCACCTCCGAGTTTTTGCACACGTTCAGCTCGATGACGATCCCCGGACTCCGATCCAGCAAAGTGTCGGGGATGAGTTCCGTTAGCACGACAGCGTGGTGACGATCTTGATGTTCTACCGTCGCAGGGCTTCGCCTAAGCACCGCTACAATATTATCGAGGATTATGGTGGAGGGGGCACCGCACACAGCTAAGAGATCAATGATCAATTGTTGTGTCTCTGGGGTGCCCCTGCCCCCGTATATAAAGGAGTGGAGGAGGGGGCCGGCCAAGGAGGGTGGCGCGCCCAAGGGGGGGAGTCCAACTCCCACCGGGAGTAGGACTCCCCTTTTTCCTATTAGGAGTAGGAGAGGGAAGGAAGAGGAAGGAGGAAGGAAGGAAAGGGGGGCCCGCCCCCCTCCCAATTCGGATTGGGCTTGGGGGGGGGGGGGGCGCCCCCTCCCTTGCTCCTTTCCCCTCCTTTCCACTAAGGCCCAATAAGGCCCATATACCTCCCGGGGGGTTCCGATAACCTCTCGGTGATCCGGTATTGTCCCGATCTTACCCAGAACCTTTCCGGTGTCCAAATATAGTCGTCCAATATATCGATCTTTATGTCTCGACCATTTCGAGACTCCTCGTCAAGTCTGTGATCACATCCAGGATTCCGAACAACCTTCGGTACATCAAAATATATAAACTCATAATGAATCTGTCATTGTAACGTTAAGCATGCGGACCCTACGGGTTCGAGAACAATGTAGACATGACCGAGACACGTCTCCGGTCAATAACCAATAGCGGAACCTGGATGCTCATATTGGCTCCTACATATTCTACGAAGATCTTTATCGGTCAGATCACATAACAACATACGTTGTTCCCTTTGTCATCGGTATGTTACTTGCCCGAGATTCGATCGTCGGTATCTCAATACCTAGTTCAATCTCGTTACCGGCAAGTCTCTTTACTCGTTCCGTAATACATCATCTTGCAACTAACTTATTAGTTGCATTGCTTGCAAGGCTTAAGTGATGTGTATTACCGAGAGGGCCCAGAGATACCTCTCCGACAATCGGAGCGACAAATCCTAATCTCGAAATACGCCAATCCAACATGTACCTTTGGAGACACCTGTAGAGCACCTTTATAATCACCCAGTTACATTGTGACGTTTGGTAGCACACAAAGTATTCCTCCGGTAAACGGGAGTTGCATAATTTCATAGTCATAGGAACATGTATAAGTCATGAAGAAAGCAATAGTGTCGGTGTCAAAACCGGCGGATCTCGGGTAGGGGGTCCCGAACTGTGCGTCTAGGCCGGATGGTAATAGGAGGCTGGGAACACGATGTTTTACCCAGGTTCGAGCCCTCTTGATGGAGGTAAAACCCTACGTCCTGCTTGATTAATATTGATGATATGGGTAGTACAAGAGTAGATCTACCACGAGATCAAGGAGGCTAAACCCTAGAAGCTAGCCTACGGTATGATTGTTGTATATGGAGTTGATTTCCTATAGACTACAACCCTCCGGTTTATATAGACACTGGATAGGGTTAGGGTTACATAAAGTCGGTTACAATTGTAGTAGATCTTGAATATCCGCATTGCCAAGCTTGCCTTCCACGCCAAGGAAAGTCCCATCCGGACACGGGACGAAGTCTTCAATCTTGTATCTTCATAGTCCAGGAGTCCGGCTGAAGGTATAGTCCAGCTACCCGAACACCCCCTAATCCAGGACGCCCTCAGTAGCCCCTAAACCAGGCTTAAATGACGACGAGTCCGGCACACAAATTGTCTTCGGCATTGCAAGGCGGGTTCCTCCTCCAAGTCCTTCATAGAAGATTGTAAACACCAAGAGTAATGTCCGGCTCTGCAAAATAAGCTTCCACATATTGCCATAGAGAGAATAATATTGACACAAATCAAATCTGCTGACGTATTCCACAGTGCGTCATCACACTACAGCCAAGTCCTTCACTCGAATCGTTTTCACTTTTCCACCTCAGCGTGTTTTGCGAGGCGGTTTCCTTGGCACATCTTGTCAAAGCAGAGATCGTGTGCCCCCCTTTTACGGGATTCTCATCAATACGGACGTGGGTAACCCAATCGTGCCCGTTAGCATGTTTTCTCGATTAAAGGCGAGTCCCAAACGGTTATGGGGAGGGCTCCTGGTATTCAACCTCTTATAAAGAGACCAGGGCCTTACTCCTTTTCTCCAATCCCAAAACAAGTTCGCTCGTCGCCTTGAGTTCCAACACCCTAGGCTCCAGATTCCGGGCGCCTCAGACCTTCGACAATGTCCGGTTCCGACCTTCAAGGCCGATGGATGCGGAGGAGGACGTGCTAAAGTTGAGAGAGGCTAAGTTCTTGACCGCCGAAATTTCACACAGGTTGCCTGCTCAAAGGCAGGCTATCCCAAGTCCCCAGCCCGGTGAGAGCGTAGTGTTTGTGTCTCACTTCCTTCGGGGGTTAGGCTTCCCGATGGACCCCTTTGTGAGGGGACTGCTGTTTTATTACGGGCTGGAATTCCATGACTTAGCTCCGGAGTCCATCCTCCATATCTCCTCGTTTATCGTTGTATGTGAAGCGTTCCTCCATGTTACCCCTCACTTCGGATTATGGATCAAGACTTTCAAAGTGGAGCCGAAGATGATCAAGGGACGACACGCAGAGTGCGGAGGCGCTGTTATAAGCAAAAATGCTGATGCTCCATGGCCCGAGGGCTCTTTTCAAGAGGAGCTAGGCTTGTGGCAACGAGAGCGGTTTTATATCACCGCTTCCCGGAGCACCAAGTGGGTGGCGCTTCCTGCCTTTCGCTCGGGTCCCCCACCACGGCTAGCGTCATGGGTTAACAGAGGGTTAGATTGGGGTTTGCCCAAAGACGTGCCCCTGTTACAGGGCCGAATTAAGGATCTCTTGGAAGGAGATCTCAGCTTGGTCAAGGTGACGTAGGTCATGCTGATTCGCCGAATATTGCCCGGCAAATGTCGCCCCCTTCGCCTGTGGGAGTTTAATCCAGAGGGACCGCGAGCTCTCCAGAACTTTATGGGCGCAACGCCCGCGGAGATGTATAGACTCTTCTTCGGATCACAAGAGATGTGTCCGGATTTAACCGAGGACGCAGGCCTAAGCTGCAATCGCCCAGATACTCAAGTAAGCAACCTTGTGCCCGGACCTTCTATCCGTATAATTGTCATAAACTTGCCCCTAAAAGAGCCGTCCTTTTAAACAGGAGTGGATAGCAAAGGAAAAGCTGACCAGGTGTCCGGCTCCCCTTCCTGAAACTAGGCCGGATCCTGTGTTGGTCAGGATGCTGGAGATAATGCCTTTGGAGGGGGAGGACAAGGAAGCTATGGCCTCCTCGAAGGAGGCTGCTCCGAAGGGAGGAACTGACAATTCCTCTCCTAAGGGGAAGAAGAGAGCTGCCTCTGACGATCCGGAAACCATGGCCTCGAAACGGGGGAGAAAATCCTCGTCAGAGGGTCCGACACCGGGGAGTTCCTCAGCCGGACTACGCCCTCAAGGGGATCAGCCCTCCAGCGAGCCGTAAGTGGAGAAAAGATTTTCCTTTTGAGGGATGAGGGAAGTCCTTGATTTATATCTGAGAAGATTAACCAAACCTTTATCTTGTAGCTCGGACCTCAGCCCTTCTCAGCAGAGCTCGTCTTTGGGGGATCTCCTTCCGGAGATGATGGAGAGCGGGACGCCTCCCCCTGCCGTGCCGCCTAGCGAAGCGGGCGATCCTGAGGTGTCGTCGCGGAGGGTTTCTCCAAATCCGGCAGGGGCGGAAGGTGGCTATGCGGCCCCCCGAGGTTCTCCGCGTCCGGCCTTCGAAAGAGGTCATGGGACGAGCCCGGCACCGTCTGGTGCTCGGCCGGAGGAGCTAAAGGTTCTGCTGGGGCGAGCTTCTATCTCAGAGGAGCACCGCGCATTGATGGGCATGGTGATTGAAAGGATTTCATCTGTAGAGAGCGGATTGTATGAGGCCGTCAAAAGTTTACCGACGGGTTTCGAGGTACATTAGATAATGTATACTTTTGTCAGTTGCGCATGAGTAAGATGCGCCCTGTGTAGATAGTAGCCCCTGAGACTTTGCGTGTCGTCAAGAAATGAGGGCACGCAGAGGATCATAATCCTAGGTCTAAGATGTCACCTTTGAATGTAGGCGGCAGGGTGTCCGGAAACGAGCCGAACGGATGATTTTGCCGAACTAAAGCGGCAACTGGACATGGCAGATGCCGACATCACGCTTGTCAATAAGCGGCTTGATGAGGCTCAAGGTATGTAATTCCTTGGGCGGCATCAGGTAAGAACAGTTTTATGCATGTGTCTTGTGATGTGTATGCTTGACGCAGATGGTGCGGCCACCGTGGAGAGTCTTAGGGCAGAACTTGCCCGAGCTAAAGAACACGCCAGCGAAAGTGATGCGGCCACGAGGAAAGTCCTTGAAGAGCTGAGAGCCGAATAGGCTGCTCATTGCCGAAGCAAGGAAGAGATGGACGAGATGGCCAAAAAGTTAAAAAGCGCTACAGACCGTTGCAGACTTTTTGAAAAAGAAGACCAGGCGAAACAGACGGACTTAGAGAAGGCCGTTGCCAATGCCAAGGACGCGTGCTCTGCGATGAGAGCTGCGAAGGAGGAGCTGCGTCAGGCCGAACAGATTGCGGCTGGAAAGCCCTTTATGTTGGGAACGTAGTAATTTTAAAAAAATCCTACATGTCGGGGATATACCCCGTGGCGTAAACCGGCTGGAAGTATAAACCGGCCGGACTGGATGACTCACTAGTAACCCGCCCGGAGCTTGGCGGTTCACCGGCTACCCGCCCGGTCTTGGCGGTTCATTAGTAACCCGGCGGGCGGGTCAGATGGATGACGAGGCCCATGGCCCAGAAGGCCGATTCATACTATGGTGGGCCGGTTTAAGATGAAAGGCATGAGGAATATTTACCTTACAAGGAGTTAAGACCAGGACTTGTATCCGGTTTGTATTAGAGATAGACTAGTCCTAATCCTAATAGGACTCCACATGTAAACCGCCCCTTCAACATATATAAGGAGGGGCAGGGCTCCCCAAAGGGGGGGAGAAAAAGAAACAATATCTAGGGCTAGACACAAAGAGGAGAGCCGGTTTACGGCGACTCCCTCGTGATGATAATGAGACCTAGCCTCAAACAGCATGTAGGGCTATTACCGGATGATGTTTCCCGGGGCCCGAAGCTGTCTAAACCCTTGTCTTGCGTGTTGATCCGCCCTGCGTCTCTCGTCTCACTCAACCCCTCTCAAGCTACCACGTAGATGCGTTGGCCTCGCGACTAAGTCCTGACACTAAGGACATCTGCCGTGACAATTCCACGACAGTTGGCGCCCACCGTGGGGCCCGCGCACGGTGGTGTTGAGTTCTTGGAGGGATCTTTCCCAGGATTTCAAGAAGTTCATGAAAATCTGGATCAAGAAGAACCGGATTGAAAGGGTCTGCACTTGCAATCTATGATATTTGCGTTCAAAGGAAAATAAGGGTTTTCTGGTGCGTCACCGATGCAACGCGACCCGTCGAATCCGAATAGAAGACCAAGTTTACTGTTACAATCCTTATCAACGCAGGCGTGAGAAGGCAATAGTACTACTTCATTGCTGCTCCATCAAGTACTTGCGTACTGTTCATGATTAAAGCTCAGATTTTGAGGAGGCAAATCTGCCCAGATAAGAAATAATATTTGTTGAAACTACGTCACGTGAGCATGCATATTTGGGAAAAAGACTACAACACCAGATAGGACTGACAGATTAACAAGTTCAATCTCCAGCGCCACACAGGCGACGATTAGGAGAAGGTTAGTGGGTGTGGATCTTCTTCAGAGTTCAACTTGCTGTCAAAACCGCCCTGTCTTCCGAATCGCCCGCAGCGTGCAAACCGCCGTGGCTCCGCTTCCTCTCAGCGGGTCCGCCTTCGAGTCGGCTGGCTCCTGCCGTCGCTATCCCGGCCTCACTCTAAGTCGACAGGGATGGATTCGACGAAAACTACCGCGACTCGGAGAAGGAAAACCTGCCTTGGCTGCTTCATGTCCGTTCCAGGCCGTCCTGACCTCGCAAAACTGCCGCCGGATGCCAAAACCGTCGTTGCCTGAATTGTGGCGGAGCCGTCGCCTCGTCCCCGCTGTCACAATCTCCGTTACTTCAACCCGCTGGCGTTTCACCTGCTGCCATTGTTGAGTCACTTCCGCCTCTGAGCTGCCGTCACCGAGCTGCAACAGGTTTGACCCCGAGTCATCGCCATAACCTGCCGCCGCCGTGAGCTCTTGCGGTTGCCTGCAAGCCAGCGCCTTCATGGCCGAGCCACCTCCATGATGGCGGGTCAGCGTCGAAGCCATTGCTGAAGCCTCACCCTCTATCGTGGCTGGCCGGTCCGCCTCAGCTGCAGTTTGCTACGGCAGCTGTAGCCCGTATGGCCGGGTCAGCCGCCGCTTCTTGCGGCCTCGAGCCGCCCGTTCTGAGCCAGCACTGCCTCAGCCACGCCGTCCGGATCACTTGATGCCTCTGCCTCCCTGCCCGCACAAGTTGCCGAGGTGGCCACTTCACGGCCCTGTCGTACATCGAGTCTCATCGCTCCTGAACCACCCCTGCTGCCTCGCATACCACTTTGAAACGGCCACCGTCGATCGAGCCGTCAAATCGCCAAGTCGCCAAGACCAAGATTTCCGACGCAGCCGTCAACGTTGAACCGTCGATGTTGCAGCCATCTTGAGCCACCAAGGACCGCGCCAAAGCCGCTGCCATGGCTCACTGGTTTCTGAAACATCAGGTGACATCTATCTAAGTCTGTTTTTGACATATATTGTTTTTGTAAAAAGAACAATTATGTTGGTTTTGCATATTTTTATATGCAGGACAATTATTCGCCACAACATTGGTGTTACACCATGCATATGGAGCGCGCACTAGCGTCATTATATACTAGCTTTTGACCATTCCGCACTGCTCAACGGACGCGCGCAAACCGCCTGTGGTCCGGTTTACATCAACACGCCGACCGACTCGCCCGTCCGCACCACCTTACAACGCCATAGACGACTCGCCCGTCCGCCCTCGCCGCCGGTTCATGCGTCCGCGCCGGATTACAACGCGGAGGATAACTTGCCCGTCCGCACCAGGCTTACAACCGTCACCGAGGTGATCATCAACTCAGCGGTGGATAATTTCCGGCCTAACATATCAGGTGAAATCTATCTAAGTCTATTTTTGACACATATTGTTTTTGTCAAAGAACAAATTACTCCGGCTTGCGATGTTTTTGATGCAGGACAATTGTTCACTACATCAACACGACGTGGTTGACTTTCTCGTCCGCGCCGGTTTACGACACCGGTGCCGATCTTCCCCGTCCGCACCGGTTTACAATGCCGCGGCCGGTTCATCTATCCGAGCTGCCTCTGATGTTGCAGTCGCTTTTGTCGTCCGTCTCTTGCGGCCTGGTCTACATCAACATACCGGGCCGCACCTGTCTGCATGAGCTGTTTATTGGGCGCACAAGTCGCCGCCACTACAGTTTTGATTAACTTCAAATCACCAGTTGGAAGGAACCATTGGCCGAGTTGCTGACACGGCTCATACGGGATCATTTACAACCCGCCGCAGTCACCTCAACCTTCTATGGATTCACATCGTGCTATCAACGCCAATGATATACAAGTTATGCCGGTTTATATCACGGTCAAATATGGAGAGCCTCAAGCCAACTCCTCGAGTCACCTTTGAGACTCGGGGGCTACGATGACACGACTTAGAGAATATTGCTAGTTTCAGCAAATTTAAAAACCCCAGGACGATGGAGGGAAGGATAACCCAGTCCCGGAGGCTACTGTTATATTGATGAAAGTTTAAAGGCCGTCAGAAAATTTCCGGTTTAGAAAGTATATGACAGTTACAAAATCCCGGCTCAATGAAGAAGATCCGGGTCATCAGAAAGGATTCCGGTTTAAAATCCGGCTCAAGGGAAGTCAGTCTGACTGAAGCTCTCAAATATCCGGTTTACAGTCCGGTTCAAGGGAAGTCTGTTCTCCCACAAAGCTCTGAAGCGCTCAAATCCGGTTTAACAATGTCCGGTTCAAAAAGAAATTAACTTCTCGCAAGTTCGGGTTTAAAGGCCGTCAGAAAATTTTCCGGCTGAAAATGAAGATCCCGGTTTAAAATCCGGTTCAAGGGAAAGATGTCTCCCACAAAGCTTTGAAGCTCTCAATATCCGGTTCAAGATCCCGGTTCAAGAAGAGTTTATCTCTTGCAAAAAGTTAAAAATTGCCAAAGAGGACCTGCTGCCACGATGCGCGGTTCAAACATGGATATTCCGCCTTACTGGCCTGACATATTATTGATTACATGGAGGTTTCTGCTTCATAAAGCGGGGTCTTTGGTCTTTTACATCATGTGAGGTTACACGGAGTTGCTCTAAAGCGGCCTCCAGTTTACCCCTTGAGTTCGCTTTGCTAAAAGCATCGTATTATATCACTTGGAGGATTGGTCGTGTCCGAACCAATACCATGCCTCTTGATAGGCGAAAGCCACCAGATCACTTGGGGACTTGGTCATGTCTGAACCAGTCATGCCTCTTGGTCGGCCTAAGGCCACAGAATCACTTGGGGGCTTGGTCGAACCCGAACCATGACCACGCCATTTGGTCGGCATAAATGCCACAGAATCACTTAGGGACCTGGCTGACTAGCACCATAGTTACACCTAACGGGAGCTTGGTCGTGTTTGGCCATGGTAACGCCATTTGATCATTGCTTTTGTCGTTGCTTTTGCTTCACACTTTTCTTTGAAGGTTTTTTTTGCTTTTCATTATGTTTCTTAAACCGACAATTTTTTTTTCAATTGACGGAACACAGTTCACGTCAATCCGGAGAGTATTTGCCCGGTTTAACATCCTCTTATGGAGTAAACCGGTGTTTATCACAACCCGGCACAGTTTTATCATAAACCGGCACAATATGGAAGGAGTTATCAGTACTCAAGATTTGGGTTATCACCCTTACTACAAAAAGTTGGTAAAACCAACGATGTGATTCAATGTCACAGGTATGATATATTTCATATTTGATTATTCTAAATGCAGCCTTGGTTATAAACCCAGGTTATATGTTGGGTATTATGACCCGTCAGGCGGTAAACCGCCAGGACACTTTAAACTTGCTGTATGCAGAAACAGGTTTGTTAAACCGGCCTAGTTTTTGGACTATAAGTCACCAACATATATATATATTTGGATTGCGCCATCCGAATTATGCGCTTATAAATCATTGGGTTATATTATTCAAATAGCCAAACTTGGCTAGATTTTCATTATGATATTGAATGAATAAGGTTTTCATACCGGATTATATTATCTTGAATAGCCAACATGGCTGGATTTTTTATGGTTATTAATAACCGGTATTATTGAGTTTTCAAAAGTCGCTTTAGCGCAACAGTTATTATTTTATCAAAGGATATGATTTATTCTACAATGGAAGGAATAGTCCCGAGTCGCTGCAGGCTCACGACCCGGCACTTGGGGGCTGCATTATTCAAATTGAGATTACATGCAAGTCTCATGTCGCTGCAAGCATGCACCATGACACTTGGGGGCTAATGCAAAGTCATTTTTATTAGTCTTATTGAAGACCCGACTCATCATATTATAATGAGCCGGCCCTTGGGGGCTACCAATTGCTCCAGTCAACAATTCAAGGTACACAAGTTTTCGTCCATAATATTGAAGGATTCATTGCTCAGTTGGTAAAGCACAAAACTCTTAACCTTGTGGACGTGGGTTCAAGCCCTACGATGGAAGCTACATTATAAGGTGTTATTTTCATTGAAGTATATATCAAGTCCCGGTTCAGTATTATTTTACTAAGCCGGCCCTTGGGGGCTACACGTTGCTGTTCAAAGTTTACAAGATTATATTTACAAAGTCCCTGCTCATTATTGCATAATGACCCGGCCCTTGGGGGCTACACTGGTTGAAGTTTTTATAAGCAATTACAAGTCCCAGGTTGCTGCAAGCATAACAACCCGGCACTTGGGGGCTACACATATGGAGTATTCAATTTTGAGATGAACAAACCGGATTTCTTCAAGGTTGAAACACTTATTGGAGCAAGTCTTAAGTTATCACTATGTTCTCCTCTTAAGACTTGGGGGCTACATGTATTATGCATATAAAGGAGGAACATCTTCTTTTTATCAGTTTTGAGCAAATCAGGAAGATCAATTACATGACCCGGTGTTGATAACAATTATGACCTGGTGCCATCAAAATTTATAAACTCGGCCATTTTTGGTAATATTAAACCAGCAAATTTTACATCATCAAACCGGCTGAATATCAGAGTATTTCTCGGTGACAAACCAATGTCGGCAAATTGATTATGAAGTTGGCTTATTGACCTGGATTTTCTAGAAGAAGGGAATGGCAAGGAATTAAGGATGCTCAGATGCCGGTTTACAATAATTCTTAACCCGGAGCATAATCTATCAAATTTATTCTTGTATTTGTTTTACAGGATCAGTTTAACATGGATAAATCCAAATTAAACTGGGGGATAATGTCGGGGATATACCCCGTGGCGTAAACCGCCCGGAAGTATAAACTGGCCGGACTGGATGACTCACTGGTAACCCGCCCGGAGCTTGGCGGTTCACCGGCTACCCGCCCGGTCTTGGCGGTTCATTAGTAACCCGGCGGGCGGGTCAGATGGATGACGAGGCCCATGGCCCAGAAGGACGGTTCATACTATGGTGGGCCGGTTTAAGAGGAAAGGCATGAGGAATATTTACCTTACAAGGAGTTAAGACCAGGACTTGTATCCGGTTTGTATTAGAGATAGACTAGTCCTAATCCTAATAGGACTCCACATGTAAACCGCCCCTTCAACATATATAAGGAGGGGCAGGGCTCCCCAAAGGGGGGGGAGAAGAAGAAACAATATCTAGGGCTAGACACAAAGAGGAGAGTCGGTTTACGGCGACTCCCTCGTGATGATAATGAGACCTAGCCTCAAACAGCATGTAGGGCTATTATCGGATGATGTTTCCCGGGGCCCGAAGCTGTCTAAACCCTTGTCTTGCGTGATGATCCGCCCTGCGTCTCTCGTCCCACTCAACCCCTCTCAAGCTACCACGTAGATGCGTTGGCCTCGCGACTAAGTCCTGACACTAAGGACATCTGCCGTGACAATTCCACGACACTACGCACACGCAAGATCATGGTGATGCATAGCAACGAGAGGGGAGAGTGTGATCTATGTACCCTTGTAGACCGACAGCGGAAGCGTTATGACAACGCGGTTGATGTAGTCGTACGTCTTCACGGCCCGACCGATCAAGCACCGAAACTACGACACCTCCGAGTTCTGGCACACGTTCAGCTCGATGACGATCCCTGGACTCCGATCCAGCAAAGTGTCGGGGAAGAGTTCCATTAGCATGACGGCGTGGTGACGATCTTGATGTTCAACTGTCGCAGGGCTTCGCCTAAGCACCACTACAATATTATCGAGGACTATGGTGGAAGGGGGCACCGCACACGGTTAAGAGAACGATCTTAGAGATCAACTTGTGTGTCTATGGGGTGCCGCTTGGCCACGTATATAAAGGAGTGGAGGAGGGGGGAGAGGGCCGGCCCCTATGGTGCGCCCTGGAGGAGTCCTACTCCCACCGGGAGTAGGATTCCCCCCCTTCCAAGTAGTAGGAGTAGGAGTCAAGGCAAGGGAAGGGAGAAGAGAAGGAAGGAGGGGGCGCAGCCCCTCCCCTAGTCCAATTCGGACTAGGCCTTGGGGGGGGGGCGCCTAACCTCTCCTCTCTCTTTCCCCTAAAGCTCAATAAGGCCCATATACTCCCCGACGAATTCCCGTAACTCTCCGGTACTCCGAAAAATACCCGAATCACTCGGAACCTTTACGATGTCCGAATATAGTCGTCCAATATATCAATCTTTACGTCTCGACCATTTCGAGACTCCTCGTCATGTCCCTGATCTCATCCAGAACTCCGAACTCCTTCGGTACATCAAAACTCATAAACTCATAATATAACTGTCATCGAAACCTTAAGCGTGCGGACCCTACGGGTTCGAGAACAATGTAGACATGACCGAGACACGTCTCCGGTCAATAACCAATAGCGGAACCTGGATGCTCATATTGGCTCCCACATATTCTACGAAGATCTTTATCGGTCAGACCGCATAACAACATACGTTGTTCCCTTTTTCATCGGTATGTTACTTGCCCGAGATTCGATCGTCGGTATCTTAATACCTAGTTCAATCTTGTTACCGGCAAGTCTCTTTACTCGTTCCGTAATACCTCATCTCGCAACTAACTCATTAGTTGTAATGTTGGCAAGGCTTATGTGATGTGCATTACCGAGAGGGCCCAGAGATACCTCTCCGACAATCGGAGTGACAAATCCTAATCTCGAAATACGCCAACCCAACATGTACCTTTGGAGACACCTGTAGAGCTCCTTTATAATCACCCAGTTACGTTGTGACGTTTGGTAGCACACAAAGTGTTCCTCCGGTAAACGGGAGTTGCATAATCTCATAGTCATAGGAACATGTATAAGTCATGAAGAAAGCAATAGCAACATACTAAACGATCGAGTGCTAAGCTAACGGAATGGGTCAAGTCAATCACACCATTCTCCTAATGATGTGATCCCGTTAATCAAATAACAACTCTTTGTCTATGGTTAGGAAACATAACTGTCTTTGATTAATGAGCTAGTCAAGTAGAGGCATACTAGTGACACTCTATTTGTCTATGTATTCACACATGTATTATGTTTCCGGTTAATACAATTCTAGCATGAATAATAAACATTTATCATGAAATAAGGAAATAAATAATAACTTCATTATTGCCTCTAGGGCATATTTTCTTCAGTCTCCCACTTGCACTAGAGTCAATAATCTAGTTCACATTGCCATGTGATTTAGCACCAATAGTTCACATCATTATGTGCCCAACACTCAAAGGGATTACTAGAGTCAATAATCTAGTTCACATCGCTATGTGATTAACACCCAAAGAGTACTAAGGTGTGATCATGTTTTGCCTGTGAGAGAAGTTTAGTCAACGGGTCTGCTATATTCAGATCCGTATGTATTTTGCAAATTTCTATGTCAATAATGCTTTGCACGGAGCTACTATAGCTAATTGCTCCCACTTTCAATATGTATCCAGATTGAGACTTAGAGTCATCTAGATCAGTGTCAAAATTTGCATCGACATAACCCTTTACGATGAACCTTTTTGTCATGTCCATAATCGAGAAATATATCCTTATTCCACTAAGGATAATTTTGACCGTTGTCCAGTGATCTACTCCTAGATCACTATTGTACTCCCTTGCCAAAATCAGTGTAGGGTATACAATAGATCTGGTACACAGCATCGTATACTTTATAGAACCTATGGCTGAGGCATAGGGAATGATTTTCATTCTCTTTCTATCTTCTGCCGTGGTCGGGCTTTGAGTCTTACTCAATTTCACACCTTGTAACACAGCCAAGAACTCTTTTCTTTGACTGTTCCATTTTGAACTACTTCAAAATCTTGTTAAGGTATGTACTCATTGAAAATTCTTATCAAGCGTCTTGATCTATCTCTATAGATCTTGATGCTCAATATGTAAGCAGCTTCATCGAGGCCTTTCTTTGAAAAAATCCTTTCAAACACTCCTTTATGCTTTGCAGAATAATTCTACATTATTTCCGATCAACAATATGTCATACACATATACTTATCAGAAATTCTGTAGCGCTCCCACTCACTTTCTTGTAAATACAGGCTTCACCGCAAGTCTGTATAAAACTATATGCTTTGATCAACTTATCAAAGCGTATATTCCAACTCCGAGATGCTTGCACCAGTCCATAGATGGATCGCTGGAGCTTGCATATTTTGTTTAGCACCTTTAGGATTGACAAAACCTTCTGGTTGCATCATATACAACTCTTCTTTAAACCCATTAAGGAATGTAGTTTTGTTTATCCATTTGCCAGATTTCGTAAAAATGCGGCAAATGCTAACATGATTTGGACAGACTTAAGCATCGCTACGAGTGAGAAAATTTCATCGTAGTCAACACCTTGAACTTTGTCAAAAACCTTTTTCGACAAGTCTAGCTTTGTAGATAGTAACACTACTATCAGCGTCCGTCTTCCTCTTGAAGATCCATTTATTTTCTATGGCTTGCCGATCATCGGGCAAATCCATCAAAGTCCATACTTTGTTCTCATACATGGATCATATCTCAGATTTCATGGCCTCAAACCATTTCGCGGAATTTGGGCTCATCATCGCTTCCTCATAGTTCGCAAGTTCGTCATGGTCTAGTAACATGACTTTCAGAACAGGATTACCGTACCACTCTGGTGCGGATCTCACTCTGGTTTACCTACGAGATTCGGTAGTGACTTGATCTGAAGTTACATGATCATCATCATTAGCTTCCTTACTAATTGGTGTAGTAGTCATAAGAACAGATTTTTGTGATGAACTACTTTCCAATAAGGGAGCAGGTACAGTTACCTCATCAAGTTCTACTTTCCTCCCACTCACTTCTTTCGAGAGAAATTCCTTCTCTAGAAAGGATCCATTCAAAGCAACGAATATCTTGCCCTCGGATCTGTGATAGAAGGTGTACCCAACATTTTCTTTTTGGCTATCCTATGAAGACGCACTTCTCCGATTTGGGTTTGAGCTTATCAGGTTGAAACTTTTTCACATAAGCATTGCAACCTCAAACTTTAAGAAACGACAGCTTAGGTTTCTTGCCAAACCATAGTTCATATGGTGTCGTTTCAACGGATTTAGATGGTGCCCTATTTAACGTGAATGCAGCTGTCTCTAATGCATAATCCCAAAACGATAGTGGTAGATTGGTAAGAGACATCATAGTTCGCACCATATCTAATAAAGTACGGTTATGACGTTCGGACACACCATTATGGTGTGGTGTTCCAGGTGGCGTGAGTAGTGAAACTATTTCACATTGTTTTTAACTGAAGGCCAAACTCATAACTCAAATATTTTACTTCTGCAATCATATCGTAGAAACTTTTTATTTTTGTTACGATGATTCTCCACTTCACTCTGAAATTCTTTGAACTTTTCAAATGTTTTAGACTTGTGTTTCATCAAGTAGATATACCCATATCTGCTCAAATCATTTGTGAAGGTTAGAAAATAACGATACCCGCCGTGAGCCTCAACACTCATCGGATCACATACATCAGTATGTATTATTTCCAATAAGTCAGTTGCTCGCTCCATTGTTCCGAAGAACGGAGTCTTAGTCATCTTGCCCATAAGGCATGGTTCGCAAGCATCAAGTGATTCATAATCAAGTGATTCCAAAATCCCATTAGCATGGAGTTTCTTCATGCGCTTTACACCAATATGACCTAAACGGCAGTGCCACAAATAAGTTGCATTATCATTATTAACTTTGCATCTTTTGTCTTCAATATTATGAATATGTGTATCACTATGATCGAGATCCAATGAACCATTTTCATTGGGTGTGTAACCATATAAGGTTTTATTCATGTAAACAGAACAACAATTATTCTCTAACTTAAATGAATAACCGTATTGCAATAAACATGATCAAATCATATTCATGCTCAACGCAAACACCAAATAATACTTATTTAGGTTCAACACTAATCCCGAAAGTACAGGGAGTGTGCGATGATGATCATATCAATCTTGGAACTACTTCCAACACACATCGTCACTTCACCCTTAACTAGTTTCTGTTCATTCTGCAACTCCCGTTTCGAGTTACTACTCTTAGCAACTGAACCAGTATCAAATACCGAGGGGTTGCTACGAACACTAGTAAAATACACATTAATAATCTGTATATCAAATATACCTTTGTTCACTTTGCCATCCTTCTTATCCGCCAAATACTTGGGGCAGTTCCGCTTCCAGTGACCAGTCCCTTTGCAGTAGAAGCACTTAGTCTCAGGCTTAGGACCAGACTTGGGCTTCTTCACTTGAGCAGCAACTTGCTTGCTGTTCTTCTTGAAGTTCCCCTTCTTCCCTTTGCCCTTTTATTGAAACTAGTGGTCTTGTCTACCATCAACACTTGATGTTTTTCTTGATATCTACCTTCGTCGATTTTAGCATCATGAAGAGCTTGGGAATCGTTTTTGTTATCCCTTGCATATTATAGTTCATCACGAAGTTCTACTAACTTGGTGATGGTGACTAGAGAATTCTGTCAATCACTATTTTATCTGGAAGATTAACTCCCACTTGATTCAAGCGATTGTAGTACCCAGACAATCTGAGCACCTGCTCACTAGTTGAGCGATTCTCCTCCATCTTTTAGCTATAGAACTTGTTGGAGACTTCATATCTCTCAACTCGGGTATTTGCGTGAAATATTAACTTCAACTCCGGAACATCTCATATGGTCCATGACGTTCAAAACGTCTTTGAAGTCCCGATTCTAAGCCGTTAAGCATGGTGCACTAAACTATCAAGTAGTCATCATATTGAGCTAGCCAAATGTTCATAACGTCTGCATCTGCTCCTGCAATAGGTCTGTCACCTAGCGGTGCATCAAGGACATAATTCTTCTGTGCAGCAATGAGGATAAACCTCAGATCATGGATCCAATACGCATCATTGCTACTAACATCTTTCAACACAATTTTCTCTAGGAACATATCAAAATAAACATATGAAAGCAACAACGCAAGCTATTGATCTACAACATAATTTGCAAAATACTACAAGGACTAAGTTCATAATAAATTTAAGTTCAATTAATCATATTACTAAAGAACTCCCACTTAGATAGACATCCCTCTAATCCTCTAAGTGACCACGTGATCCAAATCAACTAAACCATGTCCGATCATCACGTGAGATGGAGTAGTTTCATTGGTGAACATCACTATGTTGATCATATCTACTATATGATTCACGCTTGACCTTTCGGTCTCCGTGTTCCGAGGCCATATCTATATATGCTTGGCTCGTCAAGTATAACCTGAGTATTCCGCGTGTGCAACTGTTTTGCACCCATTGTATTTGAACGTAGAGCCTATCACACCCGATCATCACGTGGTGTCTCCGCACGAAGAACTTTCGCAACGGTGCATACTCAGGGAGAACACTTCTTGATAATTAGTGAGAGATCATCTTAAAATGCTACTGTCAATCAAAGCAAGATAAGATGCATAAAAGATAAACATCACATGCAATCAATATATGTGACATGATATGGCCATCATCATCTTGCGCCTTTGATCTCTATCTCCAAAGTACTATCATGATCTATATCGTCACCGGCATGACACCATGATCTCCATCGTCTTGATCTATATCAATGTGTCGTCACATGGTCGTCTCGCCAACAATTGCTCTTGCAACTTTTGCTATCGCATAGCGATAAAGTAAAGCAATTATTGGGCACTTGCATCTTATGCAATAGAGAGACAACCATAAGGATTTTGCCAGTTGTCAATAACTTCACAAAACATGATCATCTCATACAACAACTTATATCTCATCACGTCTTGACCATATCACATCACAACATGCCCTGCAAAAACAAGTTAGACGTCCTCTACTTTGTTGTTGCAAGTTTTACGTGGCTGCTACGGGCTTAGCAAGAACCATTCTTACCTACGCATCAAAACCACAACGATAGTTTGTCAAGTTGGTGCTGTTTTAACCTTCGCAAGGACCGGGCGTAGCCACACTTGGTTCAACTAAAGTTGGAGAAACTGACACCCGCCAGCCACCTGCGTGCAAAGCACGTCGGTAGAACCAGTCTCGCGTAAGCATACGCGTAATGTCGGTCCGGGCCGCTTCATCCAACAATACCGCCGAACCAAAGTATGACATGCTGGTAAGCACTATGACTTATATCGCCCATAACTCACTTGTGTTCTACTCGTGCACAACATCAACACATAAAACCTAGGCTCGGATGCCACTGTTGGGAACGTAGTAATTTCAAAAAAAATCCTACGCACACGCAAGATCATGGTGATGCATAGCAACGAGAGGGGAGAGTGTGATCTATGTACCCTTGTAGACCGACAGCGGAAGGGTGACAACGCGGTTGATGTAGTCGTACGTCTTCACGGCCCGACCGATCAAGCACCAAAACTACGACACCTCCGAGTTCTGGCACACGTTCAGCTCGATGACAATCCCCGGACTCCGATCCAGCAAAGTGTCAGGGAAGAGTTCCGTCAGCACGACGGCATGGTGACGATCTTGATGTTCAACTGTCGCAGGGCTTCGCCTAAGCACCACTACAATATTATCGAGGACTATGGTGGAAGGGGGCACCGCACACGGTTAAGAGAACGATCTTAGAGATCAACTTGTGTGTCTATGGGTGCCCCTTGGCCACGTATATAAAGGAGTGGAGGAGGGGGGAGAGGGCCGGCCCCTATGGCACGCCCTGGAGGAGTCCTACTCCCACCGGGAGTAGGATTCCCCCCCTTCCAAGTAGTAGGAGTAGGAGTCAAGGCAAGGGAAGGGAGAAGAGAAGGAAGGAGGGGGCGCAGCCCCTCCCCTAGTCCAATTCGGACTAGGCCTTGGGGGGGGGGGGGCGCCCAACCTCTCCTCTCTCTTTCCCCTAAAGCCCAATAAGGCCCATATACTCCCCGCCGAATTCCCGTAACTCTCTGGTACTCCGAAAAATACCTGAATCACTCGGAACCTTTCCGATGTCCGAATATAGTCGTCCAATATATCGATCTTTACGTCTCGACCATTTCGAGACTCCTCGTCATGTCCCCAATCTCATCCGGGACTCCGAACTCCTTCGGTACATCAAAACTCATAAACTCATAATATAACTATCATCGAAACCTTAAGCGTGCGGACCCTACGGGTTCGAGAACAATGTATACATGACCGAGACACGTCTCCAGTCAATAACCAATAGCGGAACCTGGATGCTCGTATTGGCTCCCACATATTCTATGAAGATCTTTATCGGTCAGACCGCATAACAACATACGTTGTTCCCTTTGTCATCGGTATGTTACTTGCTCGTGATTCGATCATCGTTATCTTAATACCTAGTTCAATCTCGTTACCGGGAAGTCTCTTTACTCGTTACGTAATACCTCATCTCGCAACTAACTCATTAGTTGTAATGCTTGCAAGGCTTATGTGATGTGCATTACCGAGAGGGCCCAGAGATACCTCTTCGACAATCGGAGTGACAAATCCTAATCTCGAAATACGCCAACCCAACATGTACCTTTGGAGACACCTGTAGAGCTCCTTTATAATCACCCAGTTACGTTGTGACGTTTGGTAGCACACAAAGTGTTCCTCCGGTAAACGGGAGTTGCATAATCTCATAGTCATAGGAACATGTATAAGTCATGAAGAAAGCAATAGCAACATACTAAACGATCGAGTGCTAAGCTAACGGAATGGGTCAAGTCAATCACATCATTCTCCTAATGATGCGATCCTCTTAATCAAATAACAACTCTTTGTCTATGGTTAGGAAACATAACCATCTTTGATTAATGAGCTAGTCAAGTAGAGGCATACTAGTGACACTCTGTTTGTCTATGTATTCACACATGTATTATGTTTCCGGTTAATACAATTCTAGCATGAATAATAAATATTTATCATGAAATAAGGAAATAAATAATAACTTTATTATTGCCTCTAGGGCATATTTCCTTCACTTTATGCTGCGAAGGAAATTTTGTGATCCAAAGTTTGCTCCGTTGGACCGGATGTGGAGTGTGGAGGATACCTATCTGGACTTGGCAGCGAGTGCTGCTGATGCGACCGAACACTTTCGAGATCAAAAAGATCGCGAAGTGGAAAAGCTTTTCTGGTCGCAGTTTCACAATCCAGAGCGTCCACTGGTAGTGGATGATCGTTTGGCTCAATGGGCCGAACTGAATAGGTTGTCTGGACTCGCCATGAAGTACGTCATGGGTCACCTGTGGCCGGGGAGATCGGAGCCGAAGAGTTATTTCAGCTTGGTGCAGCAATTCCTTGACGCGGTGCCGCGTATAAATGCAATGAAGAGGTCAGCATGCATAGAGGGTGCTAGGATGGCTCTTGCCCGTGTTAAGACATACTGGGCAGAGATGGAGACCACCATTGTTGCGTCCCGAGATTCAGACAAAAGCCGAGTACCCTCCGAGCACTATTTTCAGGAAGTTCTTGAAGGCGCTCATGTAATAGAGACGCAGTGCCCGAAAGATGCTATGTTATGATAGCATATGTAATTATAAAGTAGTATTTTGATAAACTGTAGTGGCCTTTTTTATACTTGTGCCTCCAAGTATGGGGAACACCTCCTGTGCGGCCGTTTTAAGATATATATAGAATCTGAAAGATGGCAGTCGTTGGCTTCAGCCCCCACGCACATAGTGCGGGGGTGCTCGCAGAAGACGCATTTTCACACTTAACCCAACGTCTTGGTCCTACAAAGGAGGTGATAGCGCAGCGGGCCAGGCAACCGGACTATAATGCTTTAACACTTTCACTTAGCCATAGGAGTTTGACAGTGAGACTATTTAGGTAGCCCCTTGGTGGCAACTGCGCTTGTCCGAGTTCGGGGCGCGTATGTGCCTGACCGGGAAGCGGCCCTTCGTTAAAGCGGAGGAATCCGATAGATTCCGATAGGTCATCGAGTGGCTGACCAGTCTCACGCTACATCATGACAGTCAGTTTTCGGCTTTCTCTACTGAGGTGCTTGCCCGGTCGAACCGAGGCACAACCGCAGTAGTTCTCCTGGTGCTACCTTAGCCGATAGAGCGGAACATAAGGTAGCCGAACTCAGGAGCCGGGCAACCCAACATTTGACCAAAGACATGATTTGGAGCTGATGCATATAATGCCAAAACTCGCGACGCCGAACACTTCCTAAGGTGTTCGGTCTTTATGAACCCAGGCGAAACAACACTCTTTATTAAAAAAACCCTAGTGTCCAGGTACGTGCAAAAATTCTAACGTGGCCACATGCCAAGACGCCAGCCTCCTCCTTGGTTATATCAGAAAGAAAAAACCAGGGGATGTGTAGCAACAAGAGACAGTAAAAAAGGTTTACGCAGGGTCTTAATCTAAAAAGAATCCTTTAGGACGGGTCCCTACTGCACGTCTGCGCCTGTGTCTTTGTTGTGCCGTATCCTGGACGGGCGCCGCACGACGTTCATCTGTAAAAGAGAGGAACTGAGTTGAAAACGGGTCGTGCTGAAAAAGTTTAAAATAAGCAAAGTATAAAGTAAGATATATAAGATTGGGCTTTATTGTCTCTTATTGTATATGCGTGGAGCCCCTAGTGCGGGGGTATATGGCTTCTAGGCCTGCATCAATGATGATTTTGCACCGAACTTGTCTATCCGCGTTCGTGGTCTTGAATGACCTATTTCGAAGTTTTTTTGGCCGGTGAGGCCATTTTGCTGTGGGGCTGTCAAAGCGGCCACACAGTCCTCCGCTTGGGGAGTGCACTTTAGTGCTTGCCCTTCAAAGAGATGATGCCTCATGGACCGGGCATCTTAAGCGTAAGAGATGCATAATGCGGTATTGCGTTAAAGCGAGCGAAAGCTTCGCGTCCCAGTAGTGCTTGATAGCGACTTGAGAACGGGACGATATGGAAGGTCAGCTTTTCACGGCGGAGGTTATCGACAGAGCTGAATATGACTTCGAGCCGGAGAAGACCCATACAATGGGTGTCCGGACCAGGTATTACCCCTTGAAAGGAGGTTTTGCTGCGGCGGATTCTTGCTGGGTTTATCCCCATGTGCTGGATTGTATCCTGATATATCAGGTTTAGTCCACTTCCGCCGTCCATAAGGACATTTGAGAACTGGAGTCCGCCAATTATTGGATCGAGTATCAAGGCAGTCCAGCCTACATTCTTGATATTCCTAGAATAATCTAGCTGATCGAAGATGATCGGTTTTGACAACCAGTGGTAGGACCCTTTGGGGATGGGCCGTGTGGTGCGTACGTTTACGGGCGCCGCACGATTTGTTTCCTGGTGTGGGAAGTTCTTTTGTTTCCTGGTGCTCTGCTTTTGGGGTTCGTCCTCGTCTTCGCTTGGTGTGTCGAGCCCCTTCAGCATTGAGTCTGCCGGATTGTTTGAAAACTCAACAGTCTCTGTGGGTATGGTTAGCAGGCTTCCCGGGAGTACTGTGTATCTGACATATCCTGTCTAGGATTTTATTTAGGTTGGATGGATCGTCCCTGTTATCCTGGGGGGGGGGGCGATTTTTCCCGATTTTGTCATGAGACTTTGAATCCGGCATTGACTGCTGTGCTCTTCGGACTTTTGTCCTCAGTCCAGCGACGGTCCTTGTTGCGTCGCGGTTTTCCGTTTCCATCCCTAGTTTCGGATGTACTTGGGTCGCTGGGGCTGCACCTTGCCAACCAGCTGTCCTCCCCTGCACAAAAGCGGGTCATGAGGCTTGTTAGTGCGGCCATTGTTCTTGGCTTTTCTTGGCCGAGGTTTCTGGCGAGCCATTCATCTCGGACGTTATGCCTGAAAGCTGCTAAGGCTTCGGCGTCCGGACAGTCGACTATCTGATTCTTTTTAGTGAGGAATCTATTCCAGAACTGCCGAGCTGATTCTCCGGGTTGTTGAGTTATGTGACTAAGATCGTCTGCATCCGGAGGGCGGACATAGGTCCCTTGAAAGTTTGCTCGGAAAGCATCCTCGAGCTCTTCCCAGCTTCCAATTGTGTTTTCGGGAAGGCTTTTAAGCCAATGCCGGGCTGGCCCTTTAAGCTTAAGGGGTAGATATTTTATGGCGTGGAGATCATCTCCTCTAGCCATGTGTATGTGGAGGATATAATCCTCGATCCAAACTCCAGGGTCGGTTGTTCCATCATATGCCTCTATGTTTACGGGTTTGAATCCCTCTGGGAATTCATAGTCCAGGACCTCATCGTTGAAACATAGGGGGTGTGCGGCGCCCCTGTATTTGGGTGTGCCGGATTCTGATGATGGCTTCATAGCGTTGCTTATGAGAGCTTGCTTTCTTGGCCCATAAATGGACCTGACTGGGCCATGATGCGAATACTTAAGTGGGTCGCATGCCAATTTAGGTGCGGCGCCGCTTGCCGCTTTATGGGGTCGTCTATCCGACCGTGTGGCTTTTTCATTTTTTGAATGCGAGGGCTCTAGGGCCTCTTCGTCGAATTCAGGCAGTAGCTTTCTTTTCGGATAGCTTTTAGTGTGGCGACTGCCGCCGTACTTATCTGTGGTATTGATTACTTTGCTCCATCTAATTTGAAGTGCATCTTCTGCTGTTTTTAGCTTCCGCTTCTGCTTTTTTAGGCTGTGTGCAGTTGCAACGAGCCTCTCGTGGAGATTCTTCTGCTCCATAGGTTTATTCGGAGTGAGGTCGTCCGGAATGCCGTTTCGCCGGAGGAGGGATGTTCAGTTTCTCTATCCGTGTTGCCCTGTTCGGACGGTTGCTCTAAGGCCTGCTCGTCGTCTACCGGCTCGTCCTGCTCTATGGCTGGGTTTTTGTCGAGGCGGGGCTTGGGTCGCCGTTTACGCTGACGCTTTGATTGCTTTTCGGGGGGTCGATCTCCCGTCCCATCCCCTTTTCCCTTGTTGTCACTTCCTTTAGGGGTATCCACCATGTACACATCGTGAGATGAGGTGGCTGTCCAATGCCCTATGGGCGTTGGTTTGTCGGTATCTCCTGCATCGTCATCCATGCTGTCGATGTCTCCGGAGTCGAAGTTGAGCACGTTGTTTAAATTATCGACGGTGGCTACCAAGTGGGTGGTGGGTGGGCTTTGAATTTCTTCATCGTCCGTATCCCATCCTCGCTGACCGTAGTTCGGCCAGGGCTCTCCTGATAAGGAGAGAGACTTGAGAGAGTTTAGGATATCGCCACAAGGCGAGTGCTGAAAGATGTCTGCGGCGGTGAACTCCATTATTGGCGCCCAATCAGATTCGATCGGCAGGGGTGCGGGGGGTTCGGAGTTCGCGAAGGAGTCCGGATCCTCGGAGTCACGGATCATGCAGAGTGCGGGGCTAGCATTCGGCTTGATCGCCTTTGAGATCGAAGCCCCCAAGGTGACGTCCAACCGCTCATCCTCGATTGGTGCAATAGGCTCTGAGTTAGGGGTCGGAACTGATGCGTGTGCGGCCTCCAGGACACTGTCCGGAGGCAGAGCTAGATCATGCCCCTCGAGATAGTGCGGCGCGCTTGGCCGTGGCTCGAACCCGTCCAAGGTCAAGTCTCCACGGGTGTCAGCCGTGTAGTTTAAGCTTCCAAACCTGACGTGATGGCCAGGGGCATAGCTTTCGATCTGCTCCAGGTGGCCGAGTGAATTGGCCCGCAGAGCGAAGCCGCCGAAGACGAATATCTGTCCAGGGAGAAAAGTCTCACCCTGGACCGTATCGTTGTTGATGATCAAAGGAGCCATCGGACCTAAAGGCGACGACACAGAGGAACTCTCAATGAAAGCACCAATGTCGGTGTCAAAACCGGCGGATCTCGGGTAGAGGGCCCGAACCTGGGTAAAACATCGTGTTCCCTGCCTCCTGTTACCATCCGGCCTAGATGCACAGTTCGGGACCCCCTACCCGAGATCCGCCGGTTTTGACACCGACAAATAGCAACATACTAAACGATCGGGTGCTAAGCTAATGGAATGGGTCATGTCAATCACATCATTCTCCTAATGATGTGATCCCGTTAATAAAATGACAACTCATGTCTATGGTTAGGAAACATAACCATCTTCGATTAATGAGCTAGTCAAGTAGAGGCATACTAGTGACACTTTGTTTGTCTATGTATTCACACAAGTATTACGTTTCCGGTTAATAAAATTCTAGCATGAATAATAAACATTTATCATGATATAAGGAAATAAATAATAACTTTATTATTGCCTCTAGGGCATATTTCCTTCATGTATAGCCCGGGGACATCTCCTCCTTGATCCAGCAAGGGGAGAGGAGAGGTTGAGGAAGAACTCCGGCAGCACGGCGGCGTGGTGGTGGAGCTCGTGGTTCTCCGGCAGAGCTTCGCTAAGTACTACGGAGGAGGAGGAGGAGTTGGAGGGGGGAAGGGCTGCACCAGGGGAAGGGTGCGGCTGCCCTCCCACCCCCTCACTATATATAAGGGAAAAGGGAGAGGGGGTCGGCCCCCCTAGATGCATCTAGAGGGGGGGGGGCAAGGGGGAAGACTTGCCCCCCAAGCAGGTGGGAGAGGCGCCCGACCCCCTAGGGTTTCCAACCCTAGGCGCCTTGGGCCCTTGGGCATGCACCAACCCACTATGGGGCTGGTTCCCACCCATATTCAACCCACTTGGTCCCAGGGGGTAGGTGCCCCCACTAGGTGGACCCCCGGACACCTTTCGGTGGTCCCGGTACAATACCGATAACCCCGAAACCTTCCGGCGACTGAAACTGGACTTCCCATATATAAATCTTCACCTCCGGACCATTACAGAACTCCTCGTGACATCCGGGATCTCATCTGGGACTATGAACAACTTTCTGTAACCACATACAATTCCCATTACAACCCTAGCATCACCAAACCTTAAGTGTGTAGACCCTACGGGTTCGGGAACCATGCAGACATGTCGAGGATTCAATCAACCCCATATACAATTCCCTTTGTCCATTGGTATGTTACTTTCCCAAGATTCGATCGTCGGTATACCCATACCTCATTCAATCTCATTACCGACAAGTCTCTTTACTCGTTCTGTAACACATGATCTCGTGGCTAACTCCTTTAGTCACATTGAGCTCATTATGATGATGCATTACCGAGTGGGCCCAGAGATACCTCTCTGTCATACAGAGTGACAAATACCAGTCTCGATTCGTGCCAACCCAACAAACACTTTTGGAGATACCTGTAGTGCACCTTTATAGTCGCCCAGTTATGTTGTGATGTTTGATATACCCAAAGCATTCCTACGTATCTGAGAGTTGCACAATCTCATGGTCTAAGGAAATGATACTTGACATTAGAAAAGCTCTAGCAAACGAACTACACGATCTTGTGCTATGCTTAGGATTGGGTCTTGTCCATCACATCATTCTCCTAATGATGTGATACCGTTATCAACGACATCCAATGTCCATGGTCAGGAAACCACAACCATCTATTGATCAACGAGCTAGTCAACTAGAGGCTCACTAGGGACATGTTGTGGTCTATGTGTTCACACATGTATTACGGTTTCCGGTTAATGCCATTATAGCATGAAAATAGACAAATACCATGAACAAGGAAATATAATAATAACCATTTTATTATTGCCTCTAGGGCATATTTTCAACAACTGGGTGATTATAAATATGTTGTACAGGTATCTCCGAAGGTGTTTGTTGGGTTGGCATAGATCGAGATTAGGATTTGTCGCTCCGAGTATCGGAGAGGTATCTCTCGGCCCTCTCGGTAATACACATCACAAGAAGCCTTGCAAGCAAAGTGACTAATGAGTTAGTTACAAGGTGTTGTATTACAGAACGAGTAAAGAGACTTGCCGGTAATGAGATTGAACTAGGTATGTGGATACCGACGATCGAATCTCGGGCAAGTAACATATTGATGGACAAAGGGAATAACGTATGTTGTCATAAGGTTTGACCGACAAAGATATTCGTAGAATATGTAGGAGCCAATATGGGCATCTAGGTTCCGCTATTGGTTATTGACCAGAGAGGTGTCTCGGTCATGTCTACATAGTTGTCGAACCCGTAGGGTCTGCACGCTTAACGTTCGTTGGTGATATAGTACTATATGAGTTATGTATGTTGGTGACCAAATGTTGTTCGGAGTCCCAGATGAGATCATGGACATGACGAGGAGCTCCAGAATGGTCCGGGGGTAAAGATTGATATATGGGATAGTAGTGTTTGATTTCCGGAAGAGTTCCGGAATTCACCAAAAGGAGTTCCGGATGTTTCCCTAAATGTTTGGGTACGAGAACACTTTATTTGGGCCAATGGGGAAAGCCCATGAGGTTTTTGGAAAGTGCAAAAGGAAGTTTTGCGGAGACCAGAGGCTAGACACCAGGAACCCTGGCGTCTAGGGGGTAGATGCCGGGAACCTTGGCGTCTAGCCCTAGAGTCCAAGAAGGACTCTTACCTTTCGGGCAAAACCAATTTTGAGGAGGCTTTTACTCCAAGTTTCGACCCCAGGGCTCAACATATAAATAGAGGGGCAGGGCTAGCACCCAAGGCACATCAAGATTCAGCTAGTCATGTGCCGGCAACTCTGTCCCCTCTAGTTTATCCTCCATCTAGTTTCTGTAGTGCTTGGCGAAGCCCTATGGAGATTGTTCTTCACCACCAACTGTCACCATGCCGTCATGCTGCCGGAACTCATCTACTACTTCGCTCGTCTTGCTGGATCAAGAAGGCAAGGATGTCATCGAGCTGAATTGTGCTGAATGTGGAGGTGCCGTACGTTCGGTACTTGATCAGGACGGATCTTGAAGGTGTATGACTACATCAACCACATTGATAAACGCTTCCGCTTTGCAATCTTCAAGGGTATGAAGACGCTCTCCCCCGCTTGTTGCTATGCATCTCCTACATAGATCTTGCGAGAGCGTAGGAATTTTTTTGAAATTGCATGCTACGTTTTCCAACAGTGGTATCAGAGTTAGGTTTATGCGTGGATGATATGCACAAATAGAACACAAAGAGTTGTGGGCGGTGATCGTCATACTGCTTACCACCAACATCTTATTTTGATTCGGCGTTATTGTTGGATGAAGCGGCCCGGACCAACCTTACATGACCACGTTCATGAGGCTGGTTCCATTGACATACAAGCAACTAGTTTTGCATAAAGGTGGCTGGCGGGTGTTTGTTTCTCCAACTTTAGTTGAATCGAATTTGACTATGGCCGGTCCTTGTTAAAGGTTAAAACAGCAAACTTGATAAATCACCGTTGTGGTTTTGATGTGTAGGTAAGAAATGTTCTTGCTAGAAGCCCGTAGCAGCCACATAAAACTTGCAACAACAAAGTAGAGGACGTCTAACTTGTTTTTGCAGGGCATGTTGTGATGTGATATTGTCAAGGCATGATGTGATATACGTTATTGTATGAGACGATCATGTTTTGTAAAAGTTATCGGCAACTGGCAGGAGCCTTATGGTTGTTGCTTTATTTTATGAAATGCAAATGCCATGTAGTTGCTTTACTTTATCACTATGCGTTAGTGATAGTTGTAGAAGCAATAGTTGGCAAGACGACCACAATGCTACGATGGAGATCAAGGTGTCGACCACAGGCCATGACGGTGCTTTAGAGATGGAGATCAAAGGCACACGATGATGATGGCCATATCATGTCACATATTTTGATTGCATGTGATGTTTATCTTCTATGCATCTTATTTTTCTTAGTACGATAGTAGCATTATAAGATGACCCCTTACTAAAATTTCAAGGTATAAGTGTTCTCCCTGATTATGCACCGTTGCGACAGTTTGTTGTGCTGAGACACCATGTGATGATTGGGTGTGATAAGCTCTACATTCACATACAATGGGTGCAAGACAGTTTTGCACATGCGGAATACTCGGGTTAAACTTGACGAGCCTAGCATGTACAGACATGGCCTCGGAACACTGGAGACCGAAAGGTCAAACGTGAATCATATAGTAGATATGATCAACATAGAGATGTTCACCATTGATGAATACTCCATCTCATGTGATGATCGGACATGGTTTTGTTGTTTTGGATCACGTATCATTTAGATGACTCGAGGGATGTCTATCTAAGTGGGAGTTCTTAAGTAATTTGATTAATTGAACTTAATTTATCATGAACTTAGTCCTGATAGTATTTGCAAATTATTTTGTAGATCAATAGCTCGCATTATAGGTCCCCTATGTTTTTGATATGTTCCTAAAGAAAACTAAGTTTAAAGATGATAGTAGCAATGATGCGGACTGGGTCCATGATCTGAGGACTATCCTCGTTGCTGCACAGAAGAAGTATGTCCTTGATGCACCGCTAGGTGACAGACCTATTGCAGGAGCAGATGCAAACATTATGAACGTTTGATAAGCTCGGTATGATGACTACTTGAGAGTTTAGTGCACCATGCTTTACGGCTTAGAACCGGGACTTCAAAAACGTTTTGAACGCCACGGAGCATATAAGATGTTCCAAGAGTTGAAATTGGTATTTCAGACTCATGCCCATGTCGAGAGGTATGAGACCTCTGGCAAGTACTTTGCCTACAAGATGGAGGAGAATGGCTTAGCCCGTGAGCATGTACTCAGAATGTCTGGACAGTACAATCGCTTGAATCAAGTGGGAGTTAATCTTCCAGATAAGATAGTCACTACAGGAATCATGCAATTTGCCATCTACCATGGCTGACGGCAAAGGCATGCCTAGCGGACGGCAAAGGCCTTTGCCGTCAGCCAGCAGACGGCAACAGGCCTGGCTGAATAAGCTACGGCAAAGGGCACTTTGCCGTCTACTGGCAGACGACAAAGATGCAAAGTTCTTTGTCGTCTGCCAGCGGATGACAAAGAGCCTGGACGGCACACGTGGCAGCTTAGGTTCGTTAGGGGGTTAACGGCGTGCTTTGTCGTCTGCCAGCAGATGACAAAGACCTTTGCGTCTTTGTCGTCTGCTAGCAAACGACAAAGTGCCCAAATAGGCCAACCTAGGTAGCTGCCACGTGACATGCTATGTCGTCTGCTAGCAGACGACAAAGATGCAAAGGTCTTTGCCGTCTGCCAGCGGACGGCAAAGCTGCCAAATAGGCCAGCCAGTGCACCCCAGGTTGCACAGGTAGCTGCCATGTGGCAGCTTTGCCGTCTGCTGGCTCATGACAAAGCTCTTTGCCGGCAGACGGCAAAGAGCTTGTACATCCCCTGTTTTTTCTTAGATTCATTCAATTTCACAGATGTGTATATAACAAGTTTCCAACAACATATATATATAAAGTTCCCAACAACACATATATGTATAACAAGTTTCCAACAACATATATATATAACAAGTTTCCAACAACAAGTTATCCAACAACATATCCAACATAAAATGGTTTCATCCATACATACATATCCAACAAGTTTGCAACAAGTATCCAAAAACATAAAAGAAGCACAAGAAGAAGAGTAGACTCCATGAACGCAAGCTCCTCATCTAAAGCAAATCTACAAATTGGGAAAGAAGAAAGTTAGAAGAAGAAGAAGAAGACTAGCTAGAAGAAAAAGAAGAAAAGGAAGAAGAAGAAGAAGAACAAGAACACGAATTTATCTTCTCTTTCTTTTTCTCCTCTCATCTTCTTTATCTTCTTCTTCTTCTTCTAACTAAGCTAGGTAAAACTGCCATTTTTTAGTTAAGCTAGGTAAAAATGCTAAATGCGTAGGTCATTTTAGACCTAATCTAGTAAAATAGGTCATTTTGGAGCTGACCTAGGTAAAATGGATCATATTGGAGCTAACCTAGGTAAAATTGTTCATTTTGGAGCTAACCTAGGTAAAATGGATCATATTGGAGCTAACCTAGGTAAAATGGGTCATTTTGGAGCTAACCTAGCTAATTATGCCATTTTTGAGTTAACTAAGCATATTATGCCATTTTTGACATAAGTAAGCTAAGTATAGGTCTTTATTGAGCTAACCCAGGTAACTAAGCATATTAGAGCTTATTTAGCATTTTAGAGCTAACTTAGAGCTAACTTAGGTCATTTTGGAGCTAACTTAGGTAAAATTGATCATTTTGGAGCTAATTAGGCTTATTATGTCATTTTCGAGGAAAATAAGCTAACTATATGACATATATGAGGTTACCAAGATTGTTATGCCATTTCAAACCTAAGTAAGCTAATTATGCCATTTTTTTACATAAGTAAGCTTCTAAGTGTATGTCATTATTGAGCAAACCTAGGTAACTAAGAATATTAGAGATAACTTAGCATATTAGAGCTAACTTAGGTCATTTCGGAGGAAACAAAGCTCGGTATAGATCATTTTGGAGCTAAGTAAGCTAATTATGTCATTTTGGAGGAAGATAAGCTAAGTCTAGGTCATTACGGTAAGCATTTTGGAGGAAATAAAGCTAAGTCTAGGTCTTTATGCATTTCGTAAGCAAAATACTAGAGAAAACTTACCATCATCGCAGAGGTGAAGGACCGGTCAGGTTTGCGCCAGTGCCAGACGGAGAAGGACCGGTCGGGGTCGGGGATGCGCTAGTGTGAGATGGAGAAGGATCAGTCGATGCTTGTCGGGAGGCATGCTGCACCAAAGATCATTTGCAATGTCTCGTTGATACTTCTCCAACGTATCTATAATTTTTTATTGTTCGATGTTGTTATATAATCAATCTTGGATGTTTTATAATCATTTTATAGTCATTTTATATCATTTTTTGGTACTAACCTATTGACATAGTGCCAAGTGCAAGTTGCTGTTTTTCCCATGTTTTTTACATCATAGAAAATCAATATCAAACGGAGTCCAAATGACACGAAACTTTACAGAGAGTTTTTATGGGCCAGAAGGAATACAACGGGCCCTGGCTGCACCTAGGGGGGGTGCCCCGAGGGAGGCACAACCCACCAGGATGCGCTAGGAGGCCTAGGCGCGCCCTGGTGGGTTGTGCCCACCTCAGGTGCCCCCAGACCGCCTCTTTGCTCTATAAATACCCCAATATTCCCAAAACCCTAGGGGAGTCGATGAAATATTGATCCAGCCGTAGTAGAGTCCATAACCACCAGATCCAATCTATACACCGTCTCAGATGGGGTTGACCACCTCCATTGGTGCCTATCCGATGATGCGTGAGTACTTCCTTGTAGACCTTCAGGTCCGTAGTTAGTAGCTAGATGGCTTCATCTCTCTCTCTCTCTCTTGATTCTAAATACAATAGTCTCTTGGAGATCCATATGATGTAACTCTTTTTGCGGTGTGTTTGTTGGGATAGATGAACTTTGAGTTATGATCAGATCTATCTTGTTATATCCGTGAAAGTATTTGAGTTTCTTTGATCTGTTTTATGCATGATCTCTTATAGCCTCGTATTTCTTCTACAATATTTGGGTTTTGTTTGGCCAACTTGATCTATTTATCTTGCAATGGGAAGAGGTGCTTTGTAGTGGGTTCGATCTTACGGTGCTTGATCCCAATGACAAAAAGGGAACCGACACATATGTATCGTTGCTACTAAGGATAAAACGATGGGGTATATCTCTACATAGATAGATCTTGTCTACATCATGTCATCGTTCTTATTGCATTACTCCCTTTCTCCATGAACTTAATACACTAGATGCATGGTGGATAGCGGTCGATGTGTGGAGTAATAGTAGTAGATGCAGGCAGGAGTCGGTCTACTAATCTTGGATGTGATGCCTATATAATGATCATTGCCTGGATATCATCATGAGTATTTGAAGTTCTATCAATTGCCCAACAGTAATTTGTTCACCCATCGCTTTGCTATTTTTCTCGAGAGAAGCCACTAGTGAAATCTATGGCCCCCTAGTCTCTTTCTCATATTATTTGCCTTTGCGATCTACTTTTATTTGCTTTTATTTTCAGATCTATTAATCCAAAAACCCAAAAATACTTTGCTGCACTTTATTTTATTTGTGATCTACTACAACCTTTTTCCCGTCACGCACCAATTTCTGGCACCGTTACCCGAAAGGGATTGAGAACCCCTTTAACACGTCGGGTTGCGAGGATTTGTTATCTGTGTGTAGGGGCTGTTTACGTTGTGTTGGTTGGTTCTCCTACTAGTTCGATAACCTTGGTTTCGTATCTGAGGGAAATACCTACCGCCGTTGTGCTGCATCCTCCCTTCCTCTTTGGGGAAATACCGACGTAGCTTCAAGCGACATCACTCGTTAGCATGATGCAACTGAAATGTGAATACTAGTAACTAATGACCATTTAAATGAAACTCACCGTGTCCGCTATAGCAATCTGGAGCATCGGCGGAGGGGTCTGACCATTTTTCTCGCACACGGACTGCACATTTTGTTTTCACGAGTCAGTCATATTAGTTAGCAATGAAACGAATATTACGTGCATGACATGGCTAATATGTAGGAGAAACTTACCACGAGGAGCTCGTATAGGGACCGGTGAGACGCGTCGTTCCGGTTCCTCTCTGCCTCCAACAGACTAGCCGCCCTATCCTCCAACTCCCTCTCCCTCTACGCTGCCTACATGTTTGCCTCCGCCAGAAGCTCCTGGGCCCTAGCCTCGATGGTGAGCTCCATTGGCCGTGGACGAGGCAGTATCTCAGGAAGAGACCTCATTTGGCGCTTCTTGATCTCCGAGAGACTTCTAGGACAACGTATTAGTCCATCCCCAATGGCTACCGAGCCATGTTTCCTCCCGTCACCAGATAGCATCACGAGCTCTGGATCAAAAGGACTCTGGCTCGGGTTGAGTCATCCCCTTTCATCGCCTTCCCAAAGTCTTTGTACCTCACGAGCTTGTTGTGGGAGGAGATGTTGGTGAAGCTCTCTGGATGATCGAGGTCATCCTTAGAGAATGCCTTGGACTTCTTGAACGGGGCAGTATGGGCCATGGCATAGAGCTCGTACAACGGTGGCATGTCCTTCTTGTTGTGTTTTGCCTAAAAGAGAGGAACAACATATTAGTTAAGGGCTCAAGGTAGCATGAAGAATGAAATTGCATGGATCGTTAAGGGCTCAAACCACATACCCAGTGATCCCCGTACTCAAATAGGTTGGAGCTCCCTTGATGGTGTGGCACACCTTGCATTTGGGCACGCTCATCCCTGGCCTTGTTGTGGACGGCTAGCCATTGGGGAGAACACCACACATCCACCAACGCCTCCCAACAGTCCATCCTATCCGCACACCATCTCAGGGGCACCTAAGTTAGGCAAAGAGAAATTTCAGCGCTATGCCTACGAATGAAATCAAGGAAACTAAGTACAATGCCTTAAGAATAGGTAATTACCTTCATGTACTTCTCCTTACTCAGATACTTGGCGCGACATTTCTTCTTGGCCCTCCTAATGTTAGTCGATGCATAGTAGTCTCGAACAACCTGCACCCTAGCCTCGTGCCGTAAGTTCTGAAGTAGGCGCTTGCACTCGGCTTCGACAACCATAGTCGCATACGCCTCGTGTTCCTCGACACACCTGTAGAAGGTTTGCAATTGAATAAGACAGCACTGATTAGTACAATCACTAGGTACTGTTGATTTTTAATTTTGTAAAGGAGAAATTACCCAAAACCGTCGCCTCACAATGTCGGCCACCGTCTCGCACAAGACACCATCGACCCTCTCCTCCAGTGGGGCCGGGGCAGCCACGTACAGCTCCCAGCTCAATGCTACCTGTGGAACCTGACCCTCACCGGGCAACGTGACCCACCCTAGGAAGTGGCACCGGCAAAGCACACCAAGGACCTGGTTGGGCCTGCGGACACCAGGGGCGTATTTCCAACCCCTACGGTATGACAAGGCCAACACATTATATATTAATTTGAAGAAACATGAAGGACAAAGGTTAAAAAAGATTAAATGCACTTACTTCTCCCCATTAGGCTCAATCAACCACCTCTAATCGCGGATCGCGGCACGGCTGGGAGCTTCGTACCACCATGCTCGTAGACCTTCTTGCCCCCCTCAACCAGCTCGCCATCGCTATAACTATCGTCAGACCAGGTGTCCTCGCCATCAGCATGGGCACTAGTCTCTGGAGTCACATGGGACGAAGATTCTGGGGCCCGAGTCTCGTTGGACGAAGGCTCGGCGACCCAAGGCTCATGGACCGGAGTCCGAGATGGGTCCAAGTCTGACGGGTCCACCTGAGATGGAGCACTCTGATGGTCCGTAAAAACAGTTGGGAGTGGCGGCGAGGAAGGCGCAACAGCCTTCCTACCTCTCCTGCCGCCACGTCCACCTCTAGCAGCCCTCTTGGGCTTTCCCCGACCTCTCCCACCCGAAGAAGTGCCTGCTGGTGTCGTCATGCTGCTTACCAGTGCTCTCCGAAGGTGCTAGGGTGGAATAATAGCACCGCTCCCAGCACGCGCCGAGGAAGGAGCCTCGGAGTGCTCTCGACCCGCGCCCACCATCTGTCCACACCTGCAATGACAAAGAGTAAACGAAATTAGTACACCATAAACATAATAAAATATTTAAGTGTGTACCATCATCATGAACATAATAAAATATTTAAGTGTGTCGGGGTCAAGGTGCTGTGTCGAGGTGTCAAGGCGCGGTCGGGGTGTCGTGTCGGGGTCGGGGTGTCAGGGTCAGGGGGTCGGGGCAGTGACCCTCGAGCCCTTTTCCCCTTTTCCCCTCGACCCCTCAACACCTCGATCCTCGATCCCTAGACCCTCGACTCCTTTTCCCCTTGATCCTCGACCCCTTTCCCCTCGACACCTAGACCCTTGACTCATTTTCCCCTCGATCCTCGACCCCTCGACACCTCGATCCTCGCCCCCTAGACCCTCGACTCCTTTTCCCCTTGATCTTCGAGCCCTCGACCACTCGGCGACCATCTTTTCCCTCGGCGACCCTCTTTTTCTACTAATCTAAAATCAACTAAAATCTACTAACCTAAAATAAACTAAAATCTATTAACCTAAAATCAACTAAAATCTATTAACCTAAAATCAACTAAAATCTACTAACCTAAAACCAACTGAAATCTAATTAACCCAAATCTCCTTTTGGTGGAAAGCAAATTTGGCACTCATTAACCAGTATAAAGCTACGGCTAGATGCAATCTTGGAGATGAAAAAAGTGCTCTGTTTTGGGAGGATCTCTGGCATTCCAATTTAATGAGAAGGAATTTCCCACATCTATTCTCTTTTGTGATTAATCCTCAGGCCAGTGTCCATTAGGTTGTGAATGAGGTATACATTGAAGATCTATTTCGTTTGGCACTGACCACTCAAGCACATGAAGTGTTCATCATTATGGAAAACCTTTGTTTAGAGATCAGGCAGTCAAATTATTTCACTATGACAGAGTTATATCTGGGGAAATGGTATCTTTTCTTCATACAAGGCATACTCAGTACTAATTGGACACAAACAAGTTCCACAACACTTTAAATGGATCTGGCAAAGCTCTCGTCAACCAAACCATAAGGTTTTTTTTGGATGCTGCTCCATGACAGGGTCAACACAAGAAACCATAAGGTATTCTTTTATTCTTTTTTTGTTTTCTTCTTCTTCTTCTTCTTCTTCTTCTTTCTATGTTTTCTCCTCCTAGTCCTTTTAGGTCTTCTTTCTTTCTTTTCTTTTCTTGTTCTTGGGCTTATCTAACTAAGTAATTATCCTAAAAAACTAACTAAGTAATTAACCTAAAAAAAATAACTAACTAACTAATTAACCTATGTATAGTAGGGTAAAACAACAAACTAATTAACCTAAAAAAATAACTAACTAACTAACTAATTAACCTAAATAAAAAAACAACAAAAAAAGACAGAAAAAAGTAAAGAAACCTCACCAGGGGGTGGAGCGGCGGGGGGTCAGGGGCGCGGGGCGGAGCGCCGGGCGGCGGGGCGACAGGGCGGAGGGTGGCCTGAGCGGCAGGGCGCCGGGGCGGAAGGGGGTCGGGGGCCGTTGGTGGCACAGGGCGGTGGGGGATCGGGGGTGTCGGGGGTGGTGGTGGTCGGGGGTGACGAGGTCGGTGGGGGTCGGGGGCGGCAGGCACAGGGGCGGCGCAGGTGAGGTGAGGGAGAGGGAGAGAGGTGGGGTGCGGGGCCGACCGTTTTTTAGTGAGGTTTAATTTCTTTGTCGTCTGTCAACAGACGACAAAGAGCGTAGCTAGCGGGGTGGGGCCGGGGGGAAACGACTGTTAGGTTGGCATTCTCTTTGCCGTCTGCTAGCAGACGGCAAAGAAAGTGGCCATTAGGTGGTTCTCGTTAGTGGACCACCCTCCCTCTTTGCCATCAGCTAGCGAACGACAAAGCTTCTATGTCGTCAGCTAGCAGACGACAAAGAGCTGGCTGACGGCCAACATGGTCTTTGCCGCCAGCTTTTTTTAAGCTGATGGCAAAGACCTTCTTTGCCGTCCGCTAGCTGACGGCAAAGAGCTGGCTGACGACAAAGATCCTGATTCTAGTAGTGAGTGATTGACATAGTTCTCTAGTCACTATCACCAAGCTAATAGAACTTCGTCATGAACTATAATATGCAAGGGATGACGAAAACAATTCCTGAGCTCTTCACGATGCTGAAATCAGCGAAGATAGAAATCAAGAAAAAGCATCAAGTGTTGATGGTTACAAGACCACTAGTTTCAGTAAAAAGGGCAAAGGAAAATAAAGGGAACTTCAAGAAGAATGACAAGCAAGTTGCCACTCCCGTGAAGAAGCCCAAATCTAGACCTAAGCCTGAACCTGAGTGCTTCTAATGCAAAGGGAATGGTCACTGGAAGCAGAACTACCCCAAATACTTGGCGGATAAGAAGGATGGCAAAGTGAACAAAGGTATATTTGATATACATGTTATTGATGTGTACTTTACTAGTGTTCATAATAACCCCAGGGTATTTGATACCGGTTCAGTTGCTAAGATTAGTAACTCAAAACAGGAGTTGCAAAATGAACAAAGACTAGCTAAGGGTGAGGTGACGATTTGTGTTGGAAGTGATTCCAAGGTTGATAAGATCACCATAGCACACTCCCTCTACCTTCGGGATTAGTGTTGGACCTAAATAAATGTTATTTGGTGTTTGCATTGAGTATGAATATGATTGGATCATGTTTATTGCGATACGGTTATTCATTTAAGTCAGAGAATAATTGTTGTTCTGTTTACATGAATAAAACCTTCTATGGTCATACACCCAATGTAAATGGTTTATTGAATCTCGATCGTAGTGATACACATATTCATAATATTGATGCCAAAAGATGCAAAGTTGATAATGATAGTGCAACATATTTGTGGCACTGCCGTTTATGTCATATTGGTGTAAAGCGCATGAAGAAACTCCATGCAGATGGGCTTTTTGTAATCATTTGATTATGAATCATTTGATACTTGCGAACCATGACTCATGGACAAGATGATTAAAACTCCGTTCTCCGGAACAATGGAGAGAGCCAATGACTTATTGGAAATAATACATATCGATGTATGCGGTCCGATGAGTGTTGAAGCTCGTGGCGGGTATCGTTATTTTCTCACCTTCACAAATGAAACACAAGTCTAAAACATTTGAAAAGTTCAAAGAATTTCAGAGTGAAGTGGAGAATCACCATAACATGAAAAAAAGTTTCTATGATCTGATCCTGGAGGCAAATATTTGAGTTACGAGTTTGGCCTTCATTTAAAACAATGTGGAATAGTTTCACAACTCACGCCACCTAGAACACCACAGCGTAATGGTGTGTCTGAACGTCATAACCGTACTTTATTAGATATGGTGCAATCTATGATATCTCTTACCGATTTACCACTATCATTTTGGGGTTATGCATTAGAGACAACTGCATTCACATTAAATAGGGCACCGTCTAACTCTGTTGAGATGACACCATATGAACTGTGATTTGGCAAGAAACCTAAGATGCCATTTTTAAAGTTTGGGGTTGCGATGCTTATGTGAAAAAGCTTCAGTCTAATAAGCTCGAACCCAAATCAGAGAAGTGCGTCTGTCGAATTACGGTTTCTGGCAAAACCCTTGAGGTTCGAACACTGGGGTGCGCACGAAGATCTCTCTCCCCCAAGCTCACACTCTTACAACGATCTCGAAGCCTAGCTCGCTGAACCCGAGGAACAAGGGACACACGAGTTTATACTGGTTCGGGCCACCGTTGTGGTGTAATACCCTACTCCAGTGTGGTGTGGTGGATTGCCTTGTAGGCTAGGGATGAATAAGTACAAGGGAAGAACAGCCTCCTGAGGAGAGGTGTTCTTGAGCTCGATGAGCTTGTGCATGTGTGGATGGTTTGGTTGCTCTCTAGATCTGATGAAGTTCGATCTCCACTCTATGGTGGTGGCTGGTCCTATTTATAGAGGCCCGAGTCCTCCCAAATATTAGTCGGGAAGGGATCGCACAAGGGCCAATTCGAAGGGGGAAAACTAGTACAAGTTATCCTGACAAAAGGTGGTCTTCACCTGCCAAAGGCTCTGGTGGTGACGCCGTCGTGGGCTCCGTGATGACCTCCATCCTGCCATCCTGCTAGTCTTGGTCTCGTTGCACCGATATGGAAATCTTTGCCTGATGCCTTAGGACTCCTCTCCTGTGCTTGCCTCTTTAGCACCAAAGAGGCAACTGGTACTCTGCGCCTCGCCTTCGTCGTCATGGCTCACGTCACGGAAACCTCATGAGGTGCCCCTCGCCTTGATCTCTCCACTCCTCGTGAGCCAGCCTAGTGAGGCTGCCCCTGAGGAGGTCTTGTGTCGTCCGCCTCGCGAGGCTTGGTCCCTCATGAGGGTCTTGAGTGTTTGCTGATGAAGATGGGCCGTACCAGGCCATTGGTGGAGCCATGCCTTGGGCCGTAGGCGGGCAAGTCTGGGTACCCCCGTTCCCAAAACGCCAACAGTAGCCCCTGCGCCCAAGGCGCACTCGTACTTGGCTTAGAGGCGAAGCCAAGGGGCAAGTGCAGAGTGCCGCGGGCCTTAACAGCCTGCGCCCTTGATTGATGCGTGGCGATTGACAGGACCTGGGCGTATCCACTTCCCCATGCTGCCTCAGCAACCACCTGAGTGACAAAAGGCTGGCGCGCACCACAGTGTCTTCATTGCTTGCCTTCGTCCCACTCCAGATCCCCTTTCCTGCTCCTTGCTCCCAAGCCTCCAGATCTGCACCAGTCCTCCTCCAAGCCCGCCATCGATGGCGCCCAGCAAGGAAAAGGCCACCCTTCTGCCCTCCTGGTATGAGTCGGCTCTGAACGCGCCTAGTGTCTCGGAGAAGAACCTCACCGCCACACTCCTAATGACAGCGGAGGGCGGTGACAAGAAGAGGAAGACCGCGCTCCAGGTTGGCTCCACCGAGCTGGAGGCCTCGGGCAGCACCTTCTACCCCTTCTTCATGAGCAGCGTTGTGGCAGGGTTAGTTCCCCCCTTCTCTGACTTCTTCTACTCCGTTCTCAGCCATTACAAGCTGCATGCCCTCCTTCTTCATCCCAACTCCGTCCTCCTTCTGTCGATCTTCGCCTTCTACTATGAGGCGTACGTCAGGGTGATGCCGTCCGTGGCGCTGTTGCACCACCTCTTCTACCTCCGGATCAAGGACGGCCATTGCTCTGGGTCCGCCAACTTCGTTGCGGCCAACAAGACCAATGCGATCTCGAAGGCCGGGAACAAGCCCGAGGGCTTCAGGAGCAAGTGGGTCCTGATGGATGCTAAGTGCTCCCACCCCCGGCTAGTGCTGCCGACGGGGATGCCCACGTCTCACGACGGGTGGTTCCGCGCGAAGCTCACCGACCCCCGGGCGGAGCGCGTGTTGGAGAAGATGATTGCCGATCTGAAGCCTGACGACCTAAATGCGGTGAAGCTGACGGGGGCCATGATTGTCAAGGAATTCCTGTCGCAGTGCATGGCTCCGCTCCAGGCGCGCTCGCACCCCTAGTGAAAGATCGGGGACGAGGATGATGACCTCCGCCTGCGTCCGGAGGCCTTGTCTGATGAGGAACTGGGCACGGCTCTCCGTTCCCTGGTCGGGGACGACCAGGGGTACCCTTCGAACACCTTTGTTCCTCTGTACCGCCGCCCCAACGGAGCGAAGGTTGCCGCCGCCATGCCTGTCTTCGACGAAAGTGGGCTGATACGTCCATTTTTCATCATGGTTTTCTATCAATATTTATTGCATTATGGGCTATTATTACACATTATGTCACAATACTTATGCCTATTCTCTCTTATTTTACAAGGTTTACATGAAGAGGGGGAATGCCAGCAGCTGGAATTCTGGGCTGGAAAAAGAGCAAATATTAGAGACCTATTATGCACATCTCCAAAAGTCTTGAAACTCCGGAATTATTTTCAGAATATATAAAAAATATTGGGCGAAAGAAGAACCAGAGGGGGCCACCCACCGTCCACGAGGGTGGGGGCGCGCCCTACCCCCTGGGCGCGCCCCCTACCTCGTGGGCCCCCTGGTGGCCCTCTGATGCCCATCTTTTGCTATATGGAGTCCTTCACCGAGGAAAAAATCATAAGCAAGCTCACGAGACGAAACTCCGCCGCCACGAGGCGGAACCTTGGCGGAACCAATCTAGGGCTCCGGCAGAGCTGTTCTGCCGGGAAACTTCCCTCCGGGAGGGGGAAATCATCACCATCGTCATCACCAACGATCCTCTCATCGGGAGGGGGTCAATCTCCATCAACATCTTCGCCAGCACCATCTCATCTCAAACCCTAGTTCATCTCTTGTATCCAATCTTTGTATCCAAACCTCAGATTGGTACCTGTGGGTTGCTAGTAGTGTTGATTACTCCTTGTAGTTGATGCTAGTTGGTTTACTTGGTGGAAGGTCATATGTTCAGATCCATTATGCATATTAATACCCCTCTGATTATGAACATGAATATGTTTGTGAGTAGTTACATTTGTTCCCGAGGACATGGGAGAAGTCTTGCTATAAGTAGTCATGTGAATTTGGTATTCGTTCGATATTTTGATGAGATGTACGTTGTTATCCCTCTAGTGGTGTCATGTGAACGTCGACTACATGACACTTCACCATTGTTTGGGCCTAGAGGGAGGCATTGGGAAGTAATAATTAGATGATGGGTTGCTAGAGTGACAGAAGCTTATACCCTAGTTTATGAGTTGCTTCCTAAGGGGCTGATTTGGATCCATATGTTTCATGATATGGTTAGGTTTACCTTAATACTTCTGTTGTAGTTGCGGATGCTTGCAATAGGGGTTAATCATAAGTGGGATGCTTGTCCAAGTAAGGGCAGTACCCAAGCACCGGTCCACCCACATATCAAATTATCAAAGTACCGAACGCGAATCGTATGAACGTGATGAAAACTAGCTTGACGATAATTCCCATGTGTCCTCGAGAGCGTTTTCCTTTATATAAGAGTATGTACAGGCTTGTCCTTTGCTACAAAAAGGATTGGGCCATCTTGCTGCACCTTATTTACTTGCATTACTTGTTACTCATTACAAATTACCTTATCATAGAACTATCTGTTACCGATAATTTCAGTGCTTGCAGAGAATACCTTACTGAAAACTGCTTATCATTTCCTTCTGCTCCTCGTTGGGTTCGACACTCTTACTTATCGAAAAGGCTACGATAGATCCCGTACACTTGTGGGTCATCAAGACTCTTTTCTAGCGCCGTTGCCGAGGAGTGAAGCGCCTTTGGTAGGTGGAATTTGGTAAGGGAAAATTTATATAGTGTGTTGAAATTTACTGTCACTTGTTACTATGGAACATAATCCTTTGAGGGTTGTTCAGGGTATCTTCACCCCGACCAGTAGAGCAAAGAGTTGCTCCTCAACCTACTGAACCTATTGAAAATGTTTACTTTGAAATTCCTTCGGGTATGATAGAGAAACTGCTAGCTAATCCTTTCACAGGTGATGGAACATTACATCCCGATTTGCACCTAATCTATGTGGATGAAGTTTGTGGATTATTTAAGCTTGCAGGTATGCCCGAGGATGTTATCAAGAAGAAGGTCTTCCCTTTATATTTTAAGGGAGATTCATTGACATGGTTGAGGCTATGTGATGATATTGGGTCATGGAACTACCAACAATTGAAATTGGAATTTCATCAGAAGTTTTATCCTATGCATCTTGTTCATCGTGATCGTAATTATATATATAATTTTTGGCCTCGCAAAGGAGAAAGCATCGCTCAAGATTGGGAGAGGCTTAAGTCAATGTTATATTCATGCCCCAATCATGAGATCTCAAAAGAAATGATTATTCAAAAATTTTATGCTCGGCTTTCTCTTAGTAATCGCTCCATGCTCGATACTTCTTGTACTGGATCTTTTATGATGAAGACTATTGAATTCAAATGGGATTTGTTGTAAAGAATTAAATGCAACTCTGAAGATTGGGACCTCGACAAAGGTAAGGAGTCAGGTATAACACCTAAATTTGATTGTGTTAAATCTTTTATGGATACCAATGCTTTCCGTGAATTTAGCATTAAATATGGACTTGACTCTGAGATAGTAGCTTCTTTCTGTGAATCCTTTGCTACTCATGTTGATATCCCTAAGGAGAAGTGGTTTAAATATAATCCTCCCATTGAAGTAAAAGTAGTTGCACCTATTAAAGTTGAAGAAAAGACTATCACTTATAATGATCCTGTTGTTCCTACTGCTTATATTGAGAAACCACCTTTCCTTGTTAGAATAAAGGATCATGCTAAAGCTTCAACTGTGGTTAACAAAAGTAATATTAAAATACCTAAACCCCCTGAGCAAATTAAAGTTGAACCTAGTGTTGCTATGGTTAAAGGTCTCTTGGCCGATAATATTGATGGGCATGCTATTTACTTCTGCAATGAATCTGCTAGAATTTCTACACCTAATACTAAAAATAAACATAGACCTGTTGTGGGCATGCCTATTATTTCTGTTAAAATAGGAGATCATTGCTATCATGGCGTATGTGATATGTGTGCTAGTGCAAGTGCAATACCTCATTCCTTATACAAAGAAATTATGCATGATATTGCACCTCCTGAGATAGAAGAGATAGATGTTACAATTAAGCTTGCCAATAGAGATACTATTTCACTAGTTGGGATTGTTAGATATGTTGAAGTCTTGTGTGGGAAAGTTAAATATCCTGTTGATTTTCTTGTTCTTGGTTCCCCACAAGATGACTTTTGTCCCATTATATTTGGTAGACCCTTCTCGAATACTGTTAATGGTAAGATAGACTGCAACAAGGATATTGCTTCTGTTGGTTTAGGGGATATGTCTCATGAGTTTAATTTTGCTAAATTTCGTAGACAACCCCATGATAAAGAATTGCCTAGTAAAGATGAAATTATTGGTCTTACCTCTATTGTCGTGCCTCCTACTGATCATTTAGAGCAATATTTGCTAGACCATGAAAATTATATGTTTATGAATGAAAGAAGGGAAATAGATGAAGTATTCTTTAAAAAGGGACCTATTTTGAAACAAAACTTGCCTGTTGAAATCCTAGGGGATCCTCCTCCACCTAAGGGTGATCCCGTGTTTGAGCTTAAACCTTTACCTAATACTCTCAAGTATGCTTATCTTGATGAGAAAGAGATATATCCTGTTATTATTAGTGCTAACCTTTCAGAGCATGAAGAAAAGACATTATTTAAAAATCTGAAGAAGCACTATGCTGCTATTGGATATACTCTTGATGATCTTAAGGGCATTAGTCCCACTTTATGCCAGCACAAAATAAAATTGGAGAAGGATGCTAAACCGGTTGTTGATCACCAACGACGGTTAAATCCTAAGATGAAAGAAGTGGTGAGAAAGGAAATACTAAAGCTTCTGGAGGCAGGTATAATTTATCCCGTTGCTGATAGTCAGTGGGTAAGTCCTGTCCATTGTGTCCCTAAGAAGGGAGGTATTACTGTTGTTCCTAATGATAAAGATGAATTGATCCCACAAAGAATTGTTACAGGTTATAGAATGGTAATTGATTTCCGCAAATTAAATAAAGCTACTAAAAAGGATCATTACCCGTTACCTATTGATCAAATGCTAGAAAGATTATCCAAGCATACAAATTTTTGCTTTCTAGATGGTTATTCTGGTTTCTCTCAAATACCTGTGTCAAAAGAAGATCAAGAAAAGAAAACTTTTACTTGCCCTTTCGGTACCTTTGCTTAAAGACGTATGCCTTTTGGTTTATGTAATGCACCTACTACCTTTCACAGATGTATGATTGCTATATTCTCTGACTTTTCTGAAAAGATTGTTGAGGTATTCATGGATGATTTCTCTGTTTATGGGACTTCTTTTAATGATTGCTTAAGCAACCTTGATCGATTTTTGTAGAGATGTGAAGAAACTAATCTTGTCTTGAATTGGAAGAAGTGCCACTTTATGGTTAATGAAGGTATTCTCTTGGGGCATAAAATTTATGAAAGAGGTATTGAAGTTGATAAAGCTAAGGTTGATGCTATTGAAAAGATGCCGCGTCCGAAGAAAATTAAAGGTATAAGAAGTTTCCTTGGTCATGCCAGTTTTTATAGGAGGTTCATTAAGGACTTTTCTAAAATTCCTTGGCCTCTGACTAATCTTTTACAAAAAGATGTTCCTTTTGTCTTTGATGATGATTGTGTAGAAGCATTTGAAATACTTAAGAAAGCTTTAGTTTCTGCACCTATTGTCAACCTCCTGATTGGAATTTACCATTTGAAATTATGTGTGATGCTAGTGATTATGCTGTAGGGGCTGTTCTAGGACAAAGAGATGATAAGAAATTAAATGTTATCCAATATGCTAGTAAAACTCTAGGCAGTGCCCAAATAAATTATGCTACCACTGAAAAATAATTTTTAGAAGTTGTATTTGCTTGTGATAAGTTCAGACCTTATATTGTTGATTCTAAAGTAACTATTCACACTGATCATGCTGCTATTAAATATCTTATGGAAAAGAAAGATGTTAAACCTAGACTTATTAGATGGGTCCTCTTGCTACAAGAATTTGATTTGCATATTATTGATAGAAAGGGAGCTGAGAACCCCGTTGCAGACAACTTGTCTAGGTTAGAGAATGTTCTTGATGACCCACTACCTATTGATGATAGCTTTCCTGATGAACAACTAGCTGTCATAAATGCTTCTCGTACTGCTCCATGGTATGGTGATTATGCTAATTACACTGTTGCTAAATTTATACCACCTAGTTTCACATACTAGCAAAAGAAAAAGTTCTTCTATGATTTAAGACATTACTTCCGGGATGACCCACATCTTTATAAAGAAGGAGTAGATGGTGTTATTAGACGTTGTGTACCTGAGCATGAACAGGAACAGATCCTACGCAAGTGCCACTCCGAAGCTTATGGAGGACACCATGCTGGAGACAGAACTGCACACAAGGTATTGCAATCCAGTTTTTATTGGCCTACTCTCTTCAAGGATGCCTGTAAGTTTGTTTTGTCTTGTGATGAATGTTAGAGAATTGGTAATATTAGTAGACAACAAGAAATGCCTATGAATTATTCACTTGTTATTGAACCATTTGATGTTTGGGGCTTTGATTATATGGGACTTTTTCCTTCCTCTAATGGGTATACACATATTTTAGTTGCTGTTGATTATGTTACTAAGTGGGTAGAGGCCATTCCAACTAGTAGTGTTGATCATAACACCTCTATTAAGATGCTTAAAGAAGTTATTTTTCCGAGGTTTGGGGTCCCTAGATATTTAATGACTGATGGTGGTTCACATTTTATTCATGGTGCTTTTCGTAAAATTCTTGCTAAGTATGATGTTAATCATAGAATTGCATCTCCATAGCATCCAGAGTCTAGTGGTCAAGTAGAACTTAGCAATAGACAACTTAAATTAATTTTGCAGAAGACCGTCAATAGATCTAGAAAGAATTGGTCCAAGAAACTTGATGATGCACTATGGTCCTATAGAACTGCATATAAAAATCCTATGGGTATGTCTCCGTATAAAATGGTTTATGGTAAAGCATGTCACTTACCTCTTGAATTAGAACATAAGGCATATTGGGCTATTAAAGAGCTCAACTATGACTTCAAACTTGCTGGTGAGAAGAGGCCTTTTGACATTAGCTCACTTGATGAATGGAGAACCCAGGCTTATGAGAATGCCAAACTGTTTAAAGAAAAAGTTAAAAGATGGCATGATAAAAGGATACAAAAACGTGAGTTTAATGTAGGTGATTATGTATTGTTATACAACTCTTGTTTAAGATTTTTTGCAGGCAAACTTCTCTCTAAATGGGAAGTTCCTTACATCATTTAGGAGGTCTACCGTTCCGGTGCCATAAAAATCAACAACTTTGAAGGCACAAATCCGAGGGTGGTGAATGGTCAAAGAATCAAACATTATATCTCAGGTAATCCTATAAATGTTGAAACTAATGTTATTGAAACCATAACCCCAGAGGAATACATAAGGGACACTTTCCAGAACGTCTCAGACCCCGAAAAGGAATAGGTACGTGGTACGGTAAGTAAACTGACTCCAAAACAGTTCTAATGGCAATTTTTCTCTGTTTTGGAATATTTAATAAAATAGGAAAATAAGAAGCAGATCGGAAAGGACACGAGGCTTCCACGAGGGTGGAGGGCGCGCCCTACCCCCTGGGTGCGCCCCCTGCCTCGTGGCCACCTCGTGTGCTCTCTGTACTCTGTTTTCTTGCATGATACTTCTTTTGGTCGGTAAAAATTCATTATATAATCTCCTGAAGGTTTTGACCACCGTATCACGCAAATATCCTCTGTCTTTGTTTCGAGCTATTTTTCTGACAGATCTAGATTGCCATGGCGTCTTCAAGTTCCCCCAAGGACAAGTTCTTCGATAAGGTCATCAACCCCTACCTCGTGGAGGTGCTGCAACACCCTTAAACCATTGAGATGCGTGAGGGGTTGCTGCATATCCGCGATGTTGAGGGACCAAGGAGGACCGGAAGCATGGAGACAAGGCTCGAGGCATTGGAGCAACACGTTTTCAAGTGCCAGGAGATGGTGGAACATGGACTCGACTCCAATCATATAATGATCATGGAGTTCACCAACAACCACAAGCTGGATGACAAGAACATTGGGGAGGCCATCTTCAAGCTTCACGAGAAAATCGAGTGCCTCCAAGCCCAGATCTATGACCTGCAAAACCAAAACTATGAGTATGAATATAGATTCAAGAGGATGAGTTTGGCTGCAGATTGGAGGATCCCGGAGACTCGATTATCCTTCTATGATGGTGAGCCTATGCCTTGGAAGATGGACGACAAGCCTACATCATCAACAACTCCTTCATCACCACCTCCGAGGAAAGAAACATAAACACATGGGTATGGGCACTCCCCTTGGCAACTGCCAAGCTTGGGGGAGTGCCCCGGTATCGTATCACCATCACTTTTATCTTTACCGTTTTTCTTTGTTCGATCCTTTTGGTAATATCTTGATCTAGTAGAATAAAGTTTTAGTATGATCTAGTTGTGAGTTTTGCTTTATGATTTTCCTATGTAATCGAATCTGTGAGCTATATATAATAAAGATTAGTGTTGAGTCAAGGGCTTGATTATTTTGCTTTGATCTTGAGGGAATAAAATAAAAGAGAAGAAATAAAAAGAAATAAAGAGATCATATGGATCTTATGGAGAGTAATGAGCTCACATATAAGGAGTATGATGAATAAAAGTTGTTGAGAGTTGACAAACATAGTTTTGGTCATCATTGCAATTAATAGGAAGTAATAAAGAAAGGGAGGTTTTCACATATAAATATACTATCTTGGACATCTTTTATAATTGTGAGCACTCATTAAAGTATGATATGTTAAAGAGTTGATGTTGGACAAGGAAGGCAACGTAATGGGTTATGCTTTCTTACATCTGAGATAAATTATATTGTCATGGATCATCCAACATGTTGAGCTTGCCTTTCCCTCTCTTGCTAGCCAATTTCTTTGCACCAAGTAGAGATACTACTTGTGCTTCCAAATATCCCTAAAACTAGTCTTTCCATGAGAGTCCACCATATCTACCTATGGATTGAGTAAGATCCTTCAAGTAAGTTGTCATCGTTGCAAGCAATAAGAATTGCTCTCTAAATATGTATGACTTATTAGTGTGGAGAAAATAAGCTTTATACAATCTTGTGATGTGGAAGAAATAAAAGCGACGGACTGCATAATAAAGGTCCATATCACAAGTGGCAATATAAAGTGATGTTCTTTTGCATTAAGATTTCGTGCATCCAACCATAAAAGCACATGACAACCTCTGCTTCTCTCTGCGAATGGACTATCTTTTATCCTTGTCTTATACTTCATGCAAAGAGTCATGGTGATCTTCACATTTCCTTTTTTACATTTTATACTTTGGCAAGCACAATATGTTGGAAGGATCTTGATATATATGGCTAATTGGATGTGGGTTTTCATGAACTATTATTGTTGACATTACCCTTGAGGTAAAAAGGTTGGGAGGCAAAACTATAAGCCCCTATCTTTCTCTGTGTACGATTAAAACTTCATAACCATAAATATCACGTGAGTATTAGCAATTATGAAAGACTAAAAGATGGTTGAGTATGTGGACTTGCTGAGAAGCTCTTATATTGACTCTTTCCTATGATGATGATAAATTGCAATTGCTTCAATGACCGAGATTACAGTTTGTTAGTCTTCAATGAAGTTTCTGGTTTATACTTGAGTATGTGAATGAATTGTTATTTTAGCTCACGGGACGAAACTCCGCCGCCATGAGGCGGAACCTTGGCGGAACCAATCTAGGGCTCCGGTGGAGCTGTTCTACCGGGAAACTTCCCTCCGGGAGGGGGAAATCATCACCATCGTCATCACCAACGATCCTCTCATCGGGAGGGGGTCAATCTCCATCAACATCTTCACCAACACCATCTCATCTCAAACCGTAGTTCATCTCTTGTATCCAATCTTTGTATCCAAACCTCAGATTGGTACCTGTGGGTTGCTAGTAGTGTTGATTACTCCTTGTAGTTGATGCTAGTTGGTTTAATTGGTGGAAGATCATATGTTCAGATCCATTATGCATATTAATACCCCTATGATTATGAACATGAATATGCTTTGTGAGTAGTTACGTTTGTTCCTGAGGACATGGGAGAAGTCTTGCTATAAGTAGTCATGTGAATTTGGTATTCGTTCGATATTTTGATGAGATGTATGTTGTTATCCCTCTAGTGGTGTCATGTGAACGTCGACTACATGACACTTCACCATTGTTTGGGCCTAGAGGGAGGCATTGGGAAGTAATAAGTAGATTATGGGTTGCTAGAGTGACAGAAGCTTAAACCCTAGTTTATGTGTTGCTTCGTAAGGGGCTGATTTGGATCCATATGTTTCATGCTATGGTTAGGTTTACCTTAATACTTCTATTGTAGTTGCGGATGCTTGCAATAGGGGTTAATCATAAGTGGGATGCTTGTCCAAGTAAGGGTAGTACCCAAGCACCGGTCTACCCACATATCAAATTATCAAAGTACCAAACGCGAATCGCATGAACGTGATGAAAACTAGCTTGACGATAATTCCCATGTGTCCTCGGGAGCGTTTTCCTTTATATAAGAGTTTGTCTAGGCTTGTCCTTTGCTACAAAAAGGATTGGGCCATCTTGCTGCACCTTATTTACTTGCATTACTTGTTACCTGTTACAAATTACCTTATCATAAAACTATCTATTACCAATAATTTCAGCGCTTGTAGAGAATACCTTACTGAAAACTGCTTATCATTTCCTTCTACTCCTCATTGGGTTCGACACTCTTACTTATCGAAAAGGCTACGATAGATCCCCTACACTTGTGGGTCATCATGGGCTCGTGCCACTGGCACCCTCTGAGGCCCCGGGGGTGACGGCTCCGGTGGTGGTGTGTTCCGGCGACTCTGACGGGAAGGAGCAGGACTCGGAGGCGACCCCAGAGGGAACCTGGGAGACCTCCCCTCCATGCAAGGCCGATCTCCTACGTGCCTTGCCTGACAATGACGACGCCGACGACCACCCGGTGAGGGAGGTCCTGCCCCCTGCTGGGGTCACCACAAGGTCCAAGGTCACCCCCTCAAAGAAGTCGCCGACTATGGTTCCGACGAAGAGCAGGCCGACACTGGTCTCCCGGGGCGACGCTCCTGCCCTGGCGCCGTCTAGTGCTGCCGCTGGGCCAGCTGCTGCTTCTTCATCTGCTCCTGGAGCCCGTGTACCGGCGCCCCATGCCGCGAGGCTCTTGGGCTCCGCGCTCTTGAAGAGGGCACGGGACTACGCCGCCGTGGATCAGTAAGCACCTTGCCCTAACTTTGTTCTTGTTCCCGCTTCCGTTGGTGCTTCCTGATGTTCTCCTCTTGCATTATCAGGCCGACGTTGTCGACGAAGAAGAAGAGAGAGGGGCGGCCACATACTTGTGAGCCTAGTAGCCTGGCCTGGCCGCACCCCCTCCGGCGTAGAAAGGCGGTGAAGGCACCCACACTTCTCCCGCTCGATCGTCCTCGCGAGGCCCAGTGGACCATTCTCAGGAGGAGGCGATTTCCTCAGCCAAGCTGACTCCGGAGGCGTCCATCCCTAGCTCGCCCGTTGATGTGGCCAAGGTTTAGGAGCCCCAGCTCCTCTTCTTGTCATCATCAGTTCACAGGTCTTGGCGACGCCGCAGCCTCCTCCTTCGGTCGTACCACCGGCTTGCGATCCTTCTGCTTCGCCCGACGCCTTGAGGCTCTTTCCGCACTAGCGTGGCTTCGGGGCGGCCTTCAAGGCGCCGACCGCTGCCTGGTGGTGGGGCGCCTAGAGATGATCTCAGGTTGGCTGCATTCCCATGCGTCTGTCAGGGCAGCATTGAGCCAGGTCATGGCAGATGCCGAGGAGGACAAGCGAGCCGCTGACCAAGCTGCGGCCGCCCGTGAGGTGGCACTGAAGGACGCAGAGGCTGCCAAGGAGCGCTGCTGGTCGATGGAGGCCGAGTTGGAGACCATGCGCAACGAGCGCGCGACCGAGGCCCGCGGTCGCAGGACGGAGGAGGAGAGGATGAAGGCCCGAGAAGACGCCATCACCAGTCGTGACGCCGAGCTGGAGCAGTCGGTGAGGGTGCAGGCTGTAGAACACAGCCGCCTGGAGGAGCTGGAGAAGAAGGTGGCAGCGGAGAAGGCCCAGCTGGAGGCCAAGGCGAAGGTTCTGGGAAAGGATCATGCAGCCTTCAAGTCCCTTGAGGAGAGATCCCGCGAGGCGCTGCGGACACTCTATGAGAAGGGCTTGGAGAAGCCGCTAGCGATGGACGATGAAGGCCCCGCCCAGCTGCTTCCTTATCTTGTCGTGGCGCTCGAGGGTGTTGTCAACGGGATCATCCCCATGGTGGAGGGGGAAGCCCGCGTGCTTTCTTCTTCGGCTCTGACGTGCATTTTCAGCCACCTGCATCTTCGTGACCCCGACCTCGGCGAGCTGCTCGAGCCCGTGGAGGAGGAGCGCTGCGTAGCTGCTGCCGCAGTCGTGGAGGGCTAGGTAGAGGCCCTGCTGAAGAAGTTCCTCTCCATCGATTCTGCACCTCCAACCGATGGCCCTGCCGATCCTGCAACCGAGGCCAACGATACGGCTGACGGTGATGCTGCCGGCGGGAAGGCGCTCCCTGACGACGGTGCCCAAGGCTGAAGAAAAATGCTTGCTGGTGAAGAACGCTGCTCCTTCTCACTTTACTTTCCTGTGAGATTTCCTATGACATGAGATGTGCCTCGTGGAGGCGTTAAAACTCCGCTTGACATTTAGGGGACAATATGTTGTGTAATAATTTATTTAGGTTCTGCGATTTCCTTCCCGCTTGCTTGATGTTCTACGTCGGCAGGGCCCGACCCCACACATACCTTAGCCGCCGTTGGGCCGTCCGGATCACCAGGACGGACCAAGGGGTGAGGGGCTACGTGGCCAGTTAGGCTCCTAAGTCGCGATGCTCAGGAGTCTCCCTTGACACGCAAATGGCATGTGGGAAGGAGTCGCTAAAGTAGGCCTTAGTGTTCTACGTCGGCAGGGCTCGACCCCTTGCATACCTCAGCCGCCGTTGGGCCGTCCGGATCACCAGGACGGACCAAGGGGTGAGGGGCTACGTGGCCAGTTAGGCTCCTGAGTCGCGATGCTCAGGAGTCCCCCTTGACACGCAAATGGCATGCGGGAAGGAGTCGCTAAAGTAGGCCTTAGTGTTCTACGTTGGCAGGGCTCGACCCCGTGCATACCTCAGCCGCCGTTGGGCCGTCCGGATCACCAGGACGGACCAAAGGGTGAGGGGCTACATGGCCAGTTAGGCTCCTGAGTCGTGATGCTCAGGAGTCCCCCTTGACGTGCAAACAGACCTTCATACCTGCCCTCGCCGAGGTCCCGCTCGGGAGGGGTACGCGATCACCAGGTCCGAGGGACCTGGCAGGGCGGCGTACGCTAGGCGAGGCCTGAGCGCAGCCCCCGTGCATAGCCCCCTCGTGCGACTCTCCCGAGGGGAAAGCGTTGTGGTGAGGCTGGACACTGAGCCGGGTGGCTCCCTGAGGTTTGTACGGCCATGGGGCCACCCTCAGTTGTTTATCACCAGCGCGGAGCGTGGCGCTTCCGCACTTGCACGAGCATAGCCGCTCCTTGACCGTGTGGACTGCCAGCGCGGAGCATGGTGCTTCCACTGGTGCGTGGGTGAGGGCTCCCTCTGAGTGGAGCCCTCGGGGCATGTACAGCCTCGCCCTGACACGTGGCTTGCACGACAGGGCTAGACGAGGTGTGTCTGGGCACCCGTGAGCCAGCGCGAGACACCCGAGGCCCTAATACATCTCCAACGTATCTATAATTTTTGATTGTTCCATGCTATTATATTATCTGTTTTGGATGTTTAATGGGCTTTAATATACCTTTTATATTATTTTTGGGACTAACCTACTAACCAAAGGCCCAGTGCAAATTGCTATTTTTTTCCTATTTCAGTGTTTCGCGGAAAAGGAATATCAAACGGAATCCAAACAGAATGAAACCTTTCGGAGAGTTATTTTTGGAACAAACGTGATCCAGGAGACTTGGAGTCTACGTCAAGAAAGAAGCAAGGAGGCCATGAGGCAGGGAGGCATGCCCAGGGGGGTAGGCGTGCCCCCACCCTCGTGGGCCCCTCGCAGCTCAACCGACGTACTTCTTCCTCCTATATATACCCATATACCCTGAAAACATCCAGGAGCACAACGAAACCCTATTTCCACCACCGCAACCTTCTGTACCCGTGAGATCCCATCTTGGGGCCTTTTCCGACGCTCCGCCGGAGGGGGAGTCGATCACGGAGGGCTTCTACATCAACACCATAGCCTCTCCGATGATGTGTGAGTAGTTTACCACAGACCTTCAGGTCCATAGTTATTAGCTAGATGGCTTATTCTCTCTCTTTGGATCTCAATACAAAGTTCTCCTTGATTCTCTTGGAGATCTATTCGATGTAATTCTTTTTGCGAATTGTTTGTCGAGATCTGATGAATTGTGGGTTTATGATCAAGATTATCTATGAACAATATTTGAATCTTCGCTGAAATCTCTTATGCATGATTTAAATATCTTTGCAAGTCTCTTCGAATTATCAGTTTGGTTTGGCCTACTAGATTGATCGTTCTTGCAATGGGAGAAGTGCTTAGCTTTGGGTTCAATCTTGCGGTGTCCTTTCCCAGTGAAAGCAGGGGTAGCAAGGCACATATTGTATTGTTGCCATCGAGGATAAAAAGATGGGGTTTATATCATATTGCTTGAGTTTATCCCTCTACATCATGTCATCTTGCCTAATGCATTACTCTGTTCTTATGAACTTAACAGTCTAGATGCATGCTGGATAGCGGTCGATGTGTGGAGTAATAGTAGTAGATGCAGAATTGTTTCGGTCTACTTGTCGCGAACATGATGCCTATACACATGATCATGCCTAGATATTCTCATAACTATGCGCTTTTCTATCAATTGCTCGACAGTAATTTGTTCACCCACCATAGAATTTGCTATCTTGAGAGAAGCTACTAGTGAAACCTATGGCCCCCGGGTCTATCTTCCATCATATTGTTTTAATATCAGTTTTCTATTTCTATTTTGCAATCTTTATTTTCCAATCTATACAACAAAAATACCAAAAATATTGATCTTATTATCTCTATCAGATCTCACTTTCGTAAGTGACCGTGAAGGGATTGATAACCTCTTTATCGTGTTGGTTGCGAGGTTCTTGTTTGTTTGTGCAGGTACTAGGGGACTTGTGTGTTACCTCCTACTGGATTGATACCTTGGTTCTCAAAACTGAGGGAAATACTTACGCTAGTGTGCTGCATCACCCTTTCCTCTTTAAGAGAAAACCAACGCAAGCTCATGCGGTAGCAGGCCCTACCTCAAGGCGGGTTGCGCCTGGTCTTGGTTCTTGATAGCTTCGGTGGTCCTGCAAGATGGTTAGGCAACCTACGTCGGACGAATTTTCTTGGGCGGTCACATGAGAAGGCCAGACACCAACAACCCCAGGAGGTGACGTGAACGGGGCCGACCTGCCAGACAGAGCTCAGTCATTGGGTTTATCAACGCTGCAGGGACGGACCCGAGCACAGACGCCGTGCCTAGCCTCCTCATGCGAGGGATCCTAAAGAAAGCCAACCGGCGTGCGGCTCCTGTGGTAACAAGGGCGATCGCGGGTGGGGTATCGAAGCACTAGATAAGTAGGTGATAGTCATAAAATGACTCAAGCAGAGAGGCAGGTTAGCTTAGATAAATGCAAGAACGATACATGCCATAGGGACGGACCCATGCGGCCTGGGGATGATGCAGCCCGAGGGGCGCCCCCATCAAAGTAAGCCAGAGATGCAAAAGGATACAAGTCGCAAGGACATGCCCGTGCGACTTGGGGATAATGCAGCCCGAGGGGCGCCCCCAACTGAATGAACTAGAAAGAGTCACCTGATAACGCAGCTGGAGTGATGTTGGAGTAGCTGAAGATGCACGCTGAAGGAGTCGTTCCTCACGAGCCGCCGGGGCCCTTAGCCTCAAGAGGCTCTGGGGGCCCTGGTGGCTCCTGGAGAACCGTCGCCATCTCCGCCAGGACAGCGTGATGCCTGGCCTGCTGAGCCGCCAGGATACTCCACAGGTGACGCTGGAAGGCGGCATCCATGCTCGGCAAGCCAAACGGTATGCAAACGTAGCTGTGAGGTGGACCCTCGCACCGACCAACGCACGAAGGCCAGAAGCGCTCTTGAGATGCGGCCCTGTTGAGCCCTAGAATGTCGATGCAGACGCGCAACCCACTGTACTTGCCAGGATGGGGAGCTGCGCCGGGTGGTGGGTGGCGGTCGCCACGTATGGCCCTTGCCTCTTGAAGCTCCTGTGTCACCCTGACGATGAACTCATGAGAACCAGGCGCTCCTTGCCCAATGCCCTCCTAAGGGAAACGTGCGGCAAAGCACACCTCCACATGGTGCCCGAGCGCCTCCCTCGTGATGCCGGCTAGGTCTGAGGCCCTCCAGAAGAGAGTCCCCAAGCCTTGCCCGAGGAGGGCATCGGGCGCGCCTTCCTATGTGAGGGAGGGAGGTGCCCCAGCTACGACACGGATCCTGGGGTGGTGCCGCTGGAGACGCCTCTCTCCTGAGGCCCTGGGAGAAGTAGTTGCTTCTTCTTCTTGGGGATGGCCTCAGGAGGGTATGGGGTGCCTTCGTTGTCGGGGTCTTCGATCGCTTCGGCTTGGAAGGCACGCTCAAGGGAGCACACCGCATCTCTTTCTTCGCAGGGGACCACGATGACACCACCACTCCCCGGCATCTTGAGGATGTTGTAGCCATGGTGGGTCACTACCATAAACTTGGCCAATGCTGGATACCCAATGATGGCGTTGTACGACAAACGGATGTGGGCGACGTCAAAGTCGATGATCTCGGTGCGGTAGTTGTTACGCTGGCCGAAGGTGACACGGAGGCGGACCTGCCCTATCGGGGTGGTGGAGCCGTCGGTCACTTCTAAGAAAGGCTTGGTAGGCTGAAGCTGATCGTATGGCACTTGAAGGCTGTCAAACCTCTCGACGGGCAGGACATTGAGCCCTGGGCCGCCGTCGATGAGGGTCTTGGTGACTTGGACATTGCTGATGACGGGTGAGCAAAGCATCGGAAGGACATCGGCGGTCGCCACGCACTTGAGCTGATTCGCCAAGCTAAAGGTGATGGCGCACTTGGACAACCTGAGCGGGCGCGTGGCCTCGAGCCTGGGAAGGACCGCGATCACCTCACGAGCAAACTGCTTGAAGATGCGCTAGGAAGCTGGGGCCTGAGCACCGCCCAAGATGCAGGCGATAGCGCGTGGCTCCTAGAAGCCCCCAGCCCCCTCGTCCCGATGGTGGTCGTCATTCCTCCTTGGTGGTGGCGGCAGCGGAGGGAGGCCAGCATTTCCCTGAGGACGATTCTCACGAGGCTGGTCCCTCCAGGCGCCCTCACGAGGCTGGTCCTGCCAGTGGTCCTCGCGATGCCGGTCGCGGCATTCCTGACGAGGGCCGCGGTCGTCCCAGCGTCCCCCAGTTCGTCCTCCTCCTCGGTCGTAGCCCCGGTCATTACGCTCGGGGCGCCGACCGAAGCGTCCATCTCGAATGGCCCTGAGCTCTTGGCAGTCGTTGGTGTTGTGGCTGTGTACGTTGTGGAAGGTGCAGAATGGACAACTGCTCTTAGATGACTCAGGGTGGTCCCGGCCGCGCTTCGTGTCCGGCTCTGCCGCGAGCACGGCTACTCCCTTGCGCTTCACGTCCTTGGCCTTGGCTTTCTTCTCTTCGGGGTCAGCGGCAGGGAGCTCGAGGAGGGAGAGGCGCCCCTCCTGAGCTCTTGCGCACTTGGTCGCCATGTTGAACATCTCTAGGGCCGAGCATAGCTCCTCGTGGATGGCGAGCTCCTCCTTCATCTTGATGTTGCGGACACCATCAGAGAACTTTGAGATGATGGCCTCGTATGTCACCTTGGAGATCTTGAGGCGGACGCTGTTGAAGCGCTGGATGTACTTCTGCAGGGTCTCCCCGGACTGTTGTTTGATGCAGCACAGGTCACCCGCGGCCGGTGGGCGGTCGCGAGTGCCCTGGAAGTTGGCGACGAAGCGCTCGCGCATCTCACCCCAGGAGGAGATCTATCCCGTGGGCAGGTTCAGGAGCCACGAGCGAGCACCATCCCTGAGAGCCATGGGAAACTACTTCTCCATGACTTTCTCGTCGCCGTTGGCCGCCTCGATGCTCAGCTCGTAGAGCTGCAAGAACTCCGCATGGTCGGGGGTGCCGTCGTAGCGCGGAGGCAGGTCCGGCTTGAACTTGCGTGGCCAGACGACGACGCGCAACTCGGGGGTGAAGGCTCGGCAGCCTGTTGTTGCCATCGGAGCCCGTCGTAGTGGTGGAGCTAGGTCTTGGTACCCACGCACGGACACCGCAGGCGGCGCGCAGTCTTGACGTGGTGGTGCAGGGAGTGCAGGGGCGTATTCTTGCGGTCAAGGGACCTCCCGGCAGCTTCCTTCTTCGTGCACGGGCGCACGGCGTGGCGTGTCATGCCGCGGGACCGCACGTCTTGGGGCGAGGACACCGTCTTGATGCGGAGGAGGCGGGGGCGCTCCATGAGCCGCAAGTCTCGGCGCGAGGGCGCCGTCTTGATGCAAAGGTGGCGGAGGCGCTCCGTGAGCTATGTCGCGTGTGGCTGGAGGTGGGCGAGGCAGCGAGAGGGATGGTGCAGGGGAGCCCCTAGCGGCGCTGATGAGCTCAGCGATGTGGTCCATCCAGTCCTCATAGAGGTCGTCGACCGGGTGGTAACGCAGGAGCTCGCGTGCCATGAGCAGCGCGGCCTGTGCGTCCGTGGGCACGCAACGAGCATGGGACGACGAGCTGGCCGGAGTCAGCAATGGGGTGGCGGTGCGGCCGTCCCGCCGCAGAGAGGGGTGCAGTGATGACGCTTGCTGCTCGTTCGCTGCCAGGCCAGTGGTGACATTGGCAACGGGTGATGGAGAACGGCGGAGAGGTCCACCAACAGGCGCCATCTGAGCGATGCGGGCGGCGAGGACGGTGCGGCGCTCAGCACGGGCTCAGCGAGGTCAGACATGGATGCGATGGAGCAGTGGAACGTGGATCGGCAGAAGAAAAGCTTCAACGCACCCTACCTAGCACGCCAAATGTTGGATTACGGGTTCCGGCAAAACCCTTGTGGTTCGAACACTAGGGTGCGCATGAAGATCTCTCTCCCCCAAGCTCACACTCTCACAACGATCTCAAAGCCTAGCTTGCCGAACCCGAGGAACAAGGGATACAAGAGTTTATACTGGTTCGGGCCACCGTTGTGGTGTAATACCCTACTCTAATGTGGTGTGGTGGATTGCCTTGTAGGCTGGGGATGAACAAGTATGAGGGAAGAACATCCTCCTGAGGAGAGGTGTTCTTGAGCTCGATGAGCTTGTGCTCTGTGGATGGTCTGGTTCCTCTCCAGATCTGATGAGGTTCGATCTCCTCTCTATGGTGGTGGCTGGTCCTATTTATAGAGGCTCGGGTCCTCTTCCCAAATATTAGGCGGGAAGGGATCCCACAACGGCCAATTCGAAGGGGGGCAACTAGTGCAAGTTATCCTGACAAAAGGTGGTCTTCTCTTGCCAAAGGCTCTGGTGGTGACGCCGTCGTGGGCTCCGTTATGACCTCCGTCCTACCGTCCTGCTGGTCTTAGTCTCGTTGCACCGATATGGAAACCTTTGCCTGATGCCTCAGGACTCCTTGCATGTGCTTGCCTCTTTAGCACCAAAGAGGCAACTGGTACTCTGCGCCCGCTGGCGCCTGCCTGGCCTTGGTCGTCATGGCTCACGTCATGGAAACCTCACGAGGTGCCCCTCGCCTTGATCTCTCTGCTCCTCACGAGCCAGCCTAGTGAGGCTGCCCCTGAGGAGGTCTTGTGTCGTCCGCCTTGCGAGGCTTGGCCCCTCGCGAGGGTCTTGAGTGTTTGCTGATGAAGATGGGCCGTACCATGCCGCTGGTGGAGCCACGCCCTGGGCCGCAGGCAGGCAAGTCTGGGTACCCCCGTTCCCAGAACACCGACAACGTCTTCATAGGATACCCAAAAGAAACTATTGGGTACACCTTCTATCACAGATCCGAAGACAAAAACTTTGTTGCTAAGAATGGGTCCTTTTTAGAGAAGGAGTTTCTCTCAAAAGAAGTGAGTGGGAGGAAAGTAGAACTTGATGAGGTAATTGTACCTTCTCTCGAATTGGAGCGTAGCTCATCACTAAAAACCGTTCCAGTGATGCCTACACCAACTAGAGGAAGCTACTGATAATGATCATGAAACTTCAGATCAAGTTACTACAGAACCTCGTAGGTCAGCCAGAGCATGTTCCGCACCAGAGTGGTATGGTAATCCTATTCTGGAAGTCATGTTACTAGACCATGATGAACCTATGAATTATGAAGAAGCAATGATGAGCCCAAATTCTGATAAATGGCTTGAGGCCATGAAATCTGAGATAGAATCCATGTATGAGAATAAAGGGTGGACTTTGGTTGACTTGCCTGATGATCGGCGAGCCATAGAGAATAAATGGATCTTCCAGAAGAAGACTGACGCTGATGGTAATATTACTGTCTACAAAGGTCGACTTGTCGCGAAAGGTTTTCAACAAGTTCAAGGAGTTGACTACGATGAGACTTTCTCACCCGTAGTGATGCTTATGTCTGTCTGAATCAAGTTAGCAATTGCCGCATTTTATGATTATGAAATATGGCAAATGGACATCAAAACTGCATTCCTTAATGGATTTCTTAAAGAAGAGTTGTATATGACGCAACCAAAAGGTTTTGTCGATCCTAACAAAGTGTGCAAGCTCCAGCGATCCATCTATGGACTGGTGCAAGCATCTCAGAGTTGGAATATATGCTTTGATGAGGTGATCAAAGCATATGGTTTTATACAGACTTTCGGAGAAGCCTGTATTTACAAGAAAGTGAGTGGGAGCTCTGTAGCATTTCTAATATTATATGTGGATGACATATTGTTGATTGGAAATGATATAGAATTTCTGGATAGCATAAAGGATATTTTAATAAGAATTTTTCAATGAAAAACCTCGGTGAAGCTGCTTACATATTGAGCATCAAGATCTATAGGGATAGATCAAGACGCTTAATAGGACTTTCACAAAGCACATACCTTGATAAAGTTTGAAGAAGTTCAAAATGGATCAATCAAAGAAAGGGTTCTTTCCTGTGTTACAAGGTATGAAATTGAGTAAGACCCAAAACCCGACCACAGCAGAAGATAGAGAGAGAATGAACACTGGTGTGTGTCGGTCCTAAACAAACGGTTTTTAACCCCTTTCCGTGATGGCATTTGGAACCGTCGCCAAGTGAGTGTGGGCGATAGGGGGGGTCCTTCCCACACGACCCAGAAACCGTCGGGGATAGGGAGCCCTCATGCATACAGTTGTCCCTATATAACCGTTTCTGATATCTCGAATATCCCAAACGATTCATCCTTGCTACTCGTTTGTGCTCGCATTGCCATCGCAGTCGTAGTTTTGTGGTTTTGCCTAAAACCAGGCAGATTCCAGGCACGGGAGTTTTCCAGGCAGATTCTAGGCACGGGAGTTTTACAATGCCTGGCACATCACAAACAGTTTATGATTATAAACCATGTATGATAGGTAGACAATCACACACATTTAGTTTCCCCGCACCATATGTGATAGTGTCTGACATCACACACGTTTTGCAAACGGCAACTGTGTGCATGCTTGCACACGTTTCCTCTCTGTGAACCGTCTCGGATTATGGTGTATATCACAAATGTTTGTGTTTTACCAACCGTGTGTGCCGTAATGACCTGCACAATGTAATTTCTCCCTAATTTAATTGCTGCTATTTAAAATTGTACCTAATTTAAACTTGAAAGTAGGCTATAGCTTTATTCATATCCATCAGGTTCAAACAACCAATGCATTATTTGATTTACAAGTACATATGTTTAAGAATTACATATGCACCAAATAAAGAATGATGTACCAGGGTTCTATAGTTGTACTATTACAGATGGTAAAGAAAGAGGCGATAGACATTCCAATTGCTGAACAAGGTGAAGCGGAATGGCCCTATTGTGCTCTCCTAGATGCAGAAGGCATGCATGACTCTAGTCTAACCCCTTGTGATGGCAGGGCGCCAATCATGTAGTTTGAGAGGTAATCTTGAGTAAACTGCTTCAGGATCCACTACAAAAGAAAAAAGCTTTAGATATTGTCATCTAACACAACTCATTACACGCAGTAAAAAGAAGGCTACATGGTTCTTACTTACCATCCTGCAGTTCACTGTTGTCTTGCATAAAGTGTAAACAAATAGTTCAATTGAAATCTTTTGACCCATTTTAATAACAATCTTTATCAGTTTCCTCACTTGATGCTGGTTCATGAATATCTCATTGCCCCATACGCAGAAAGGGTCGAAGTGTGGATCTTTGGCAATGATATATGTACCTAAAGCACCAAGTTAATATTAGAAGCTAAACAAAAATTGAAAAATGATGTAGTACAACACTCCATCCATCCCATTATATAAGATTTTATTACATGTATATCTAGACATCATCAGAACATTAAGGTAACACTCTTCCTTGTTGCTATGTAGCCTGGGATTGCATATTTAGTCATTCAATACAATGTATGTTGCTAAACAACAGTTGAAAAATGAAAAGGCATGTTAACTGCAATATCCTTAATAACAACCAAATATCGTAATTCATAGTGGTATTGTTGAAACTGTTATTGATGAAATTGAACTGCATGGCAAATAGTTGCACATATAGAGCATCACATTGTGAAGAACTGAAATAAACAAGTCATAAGGACATCTCTAGGCGATCCTTAAAAAGTTAAAGGACTAAAACCCTTAGTGGATATATATATATATATACTCCAGCAATTTTTGGCCTTTTCTAGTCGATCCCCTAAACATAAGGTTGTAAACTTGAATTTGATCAAGTTCAAAGCAGGTTCAACCGAAAGTAGCATGCATTCAAACATAAACATAGATAGTTTTGCATAACCGAACATAAAACATAAATGTAAACTAAGCTAAACTACTTTCGGTCGAAGTAGAGGTCGAGCCAATCCTTCCTCGTCATGTACGGTGTGTCGCGAGCCGGGTCTGGGCCAGTACCGTCATCGGGGTCATTGGGGAAGGCACTCCTCCACTCGTCGACGTCGATCTCCCCGTCCTCGGGGCCCACCTCGACACCCTTCACGCCGCCGTCGCCGCCGCCTTCGACCTCGTCATCAGAGAAGAGCGCGATAACCTCGCCGCCGTCCTCGCCGCCTTCGACCTCATCATCGGAGGAGAGCGCGATAACCTCGCCGCCCTCTGCGCCGGCAAAGATCGCCAGCTCCGCCTCCACGAGCTCAGGGTGCTGCCGACGAAGCTCTTGCATGTAGGACTCGTTAGAGGCCTCGGCCTCGAGGCGCTCCCACGCCTCGCGGTCCTCTCGCGCCATAGCCAAGCTCACCACCCCGGCTCCGGTGGAACAAGGTCGACCGGACATGTGCCGAAGGGGAAATTGAGCCTAGCCGCCGCGCCGTGGTAGCGGGCCTGCCAGCAGTCGTACTCCATGGCCGCGAGCTCGGCCGTGTGGAAGCTACCGAGCCACCGGCGGGTGTGGGTCTCTCGATTTGTAATCTCGGCGACCCACATCCCCCACCGCTGCTGTCGGACCCCGAGGTAGGACTTCGTCGGCTGCCGGGTCCGGGGGAGGACGGGAAAGTCCTCGAACCGGCATAGGGGCGCGGCGGCGGGCAGATCGGGGGACCGACAACAGCGGATCGGGCCCGCGGAGGATAAGGGGACACCTCGGCGGCCACCTCGCCGACGTCGGGCGAAAAGGCCGCGATAAACCTCTTTTTGGCCATTGGCTCCTCGAGCTCCCCGGCACACAAGCAGAGGTTGAGGATGGAGGCGCCGGTGATGGCGACGACCTACCATTGGTTTCGAGGGTTGTGTGTGTCTGTGTGAGCGGAGGTTGTGTTTGAGGAAATACTGCAGCAACTGAAAATTTTACTAGGCGGGAGTAACAAGGCGTGGCTACTAAAAATTTGGATCAAGGGCGAGCAGATATTTTTGAGATTGCGAGGGATGCAGAGGCGGGAGTAAAATGCCGGGGCTACTAAAAATTTGAATCAAGGGACTGAAGCAGAGCGGGAGTAACACATACCGCACACGGTCCGCACATACTAATTGTGTGCTATCAAACATTAAAACCTTCCAGGCGGTAGATATTTTCGTGATTGCGAGGGATGCAGAGGCGGGAGTTTTTGGGGAGCAAGCTAGTGTGCTTGACATGCCGGCTGTGGACTGTAGCCGATGCACCTTCTCGCATAAGCCATAGGCGTACTATACACCAACGGTGCTCCAAGATATTTTGTACTACATCTCACACAGTTGGTCATAATAAACTGTGTGGGATCTACTTGATTTGAATTACAAAATGGGTTCACAGCGGCAATGGACACTGTTTGAATTGCTAGACCTTTTATCTGAAGTGAACATGCAACTATATGTGTGTCGTAAAAGAATTGGAATTATTCAGGGTTCGTTTGGACATTTTATACATTAAACTGGTTTTCTAGACATTTCAGGTGCACAATTCAAAATTAAACTACATGCACATGCTCCGGAGCATACAAATTGGTTGAAAAATCAAATATGTGTCCTTCAGTGCATGCTTAGGTCCCATTCAAGAAATGGGAATGAATTTTTCGGGGTTCGTTTGGCCTTTTTATACATTAACTGGGTTTTCTAGGCATTTTATGTGCATAATTCAAATTTGAACTACAAGCACATGCTCCAATGCACTAAAGTTGGTTGAAAAAATCACATGTGTGCCCTTGGGTGAATTTCTAGGTCCCATGCAAGAGATGGGAATGAATTTCAAACACTAGGGCAGTGTTGATTGCCGGCAAAACATTGAGATACCTGGTTTTTAAACTCTAGTAAATCCAAAACTCATCTCAAATTCATGAAACTTCACATGCTATCATGGAGCGGCATCAACATGCCGTGGTGAAAATTTTGTCCCATTTGGGGATGGTTTGGGTATAAGCTTCTCACGAACCAGATCTTCTCACAATAAGCATGATGGTTTCGATAGGGAACGTACCACCTTTGGGGACGGGACGATATATGTTGCCTCTTATTGCTTTCAAAAAATTTCTAGTGTCAACATAGAACAACAAGAGTGTTGTGTTTAATCTTGGAATTTTTCGGGGTTCGTTTGGCCTTTTTTATACATTAACTGGGTTTTCTAGGCATTTTATGTGCATAATTCAAATCTGAACTACAAGCACATGCTCCAATGCACCAAAGTTGGTTGAAAAATCACATTCACGTCCTTGGGTAAATTTCTAGGTCCCATGCAAGAGATGGGAATGAAATTCAAACAGTAGGGCACTATTAATCGCCTGCAAAACGTTGAGATGCTTGGTTTTAAAATTCTAGTAAATCCAAAACTCGTCTGAAATTAATGAAACTTGGCATGCTATCATGGAGCGGCATCAACATGTCGTGTTAAAAAATTGTCCCATTTGGGGCAGGTTCGGGTATATGCTTCTCACAAACCAGAGCTTCTCACAACAAGCATGATGGTTTCGATAGGGAACGTCCGACCTTTGGGAACAAAACGATATTCATTGCCTCTTATTGCTTTCAAAAAATTTCTCATGTCAACATAGAACATCATGAGTGTTGTGTCAAATTTTGGGATTTTTCGGGGTTCGTTTGACATTTTTATGCATTAACTGAGTTTTCAATGCATTTATGTGCATAATTCAAATTTGAACTACATGCACATGCTCCAGTGCATATAAATTGGTTGAAAAATCAAATATGTGTCCTTGGGTGCATGCTTAGGTCCCTTGCAAGAAATGGAAATGAATTTCAAACACCAGGGCACCGTTGATTGCCGGCAAAACATTGAAACGCCTGGTTTTTAAATTCTAGTAAATCCAAAACTCGTCTGAAATTCGTGAAACTTGGCATGCTATCATGGAATGGCACCCGACATGTTGTGGCATTTTTCGTGTCCATTTTGGGAGAAGGCGCCCTTGAATAATGACAGCCAACAAAGGCATTTTGAAAAATAGCTGCCACTTTAATATCTCAAATGTTTGTATAATACAAACCATGTGCATTTTGTTAACCATTCACGTGGCGCCATGTGTCTTGGTTTTAATGGCTGTAGGAGGTGCCGTGCGGATAGCTGCTTGACTGTGACTGAACGGGAGGTGTGCAAGCGCAGTCCGGTGCGCGGGCTGACCGAGAGGCGTGCAAGCTGTCCTCCAATGTGCAGGCTCATTGGGAAGCATGTGAGCTGTACGCTGCGCAGGCTCACTGGGAAATGGGGGCCTTTGAATTCCATGGTCGCCCGCCTTCCTCTCCATTAATGGCGCCCGAGCCGCTATTTAATACGGCCGGCCTTACTATTCGCCTCCCATTACCCTCCCTCCTACAGACCTTCACCAACGCCATGGCGCAGAATGATCATCTGCCACTAGTCTTCAAGTTTGGTGAAGTTGACTCCGAGCCGGAGGAGATAGAAAATAAGGAGGAATGGGGCCTCATGGACATGGCCCAGAACGAGCTGGCCGCAGCGGTTGCTGCCCCCGCTCCAGTCCCAGCTCCCATCCCCGTGCCCATGCGAGTGACCATCCCCGTAGCATTGACGGGTTGGTCACCGAGCACTATCGCAGAGCTGGAAGCTGCGGGCATTAGCGAGGTCTCCGTGGACCCACGTGAGCTCGTGTACATGCCAGCGCCAGCACCCGTGCCCGTGCGCGCCCCTCCACCCATCGTGGCGCCGGCCCCCGTGCGTTTGGCTGCACCCGCCACGCCTGTGCCCCTGCCCGTGCGCACCCCTCCACCCACCGCGGTGGCGGTCCCCGTATGTTTGGCTGCACCCACCACGCCCGTGCCCGTGCCTGTGCGCGCGGCCCCCTCAGCGGCATGGGACGCTGCCGTCGATCGCTACCTCTTAGCGGCGCCAGTTGCCGTCCTCCCGCGCCCCGCCCGTCGATCGCGCGATGACATGATGTTTGATTTACAAGTGAAGAACATTTTGTGGTGCCTTGAAGACTTCAACAACGGCGTCCCGGAGGACGACAACGACAACAACGGCGCGGCACGCCGCCTCCGCCGCCGCCAGAAATAGTTTTTTTGGGGGTTTAATACTGTATCTCGAATTCTCGATCATATGAATATAAATTCATAGTGTGACTGAATGAAAGATATGGTTTGAATGAACTTGCATTTTTCTTTCTTAATGTACAGACTTATCAAACGATTTTCTTTTGAAAAAAATTCAATGGTTCTTAAATATAAAACACTCATCGCAAACGTTTTAGTTAGAAGACCCGTATGCAAACCGGCAGCTTCCCTAGGAAGCCAAGGGAAAATGTGCCGAGCAGGATTTCTGCATCCCTTCAACGCAAACGGTTGTTTTGCATGATCCGTGTGCAAGCACGTACAAACAATTGGGTAAGATTTGCATATCTATCATTTTGGGTATGTTGCCATTTGTCAAACTGGAAACATTGACATTTGTTTATCTAGTAACATTGCCATTTGTCAACCTTGTAACACTGCAATTTGCCAAAATATGCAGCTACAAATCACTAGCACTATCTAATTTTTGCAACTAAAATCACTAGCACTGTTCATATGGACACCACTAGCAGGCGTGAGTTGATGGACGCATATGCAAATGTACCATTGATTACATACAAGAAGTCAGATACATGTTGGATTATAGATCATTTCCAACAAAACATTCTAGTAAAGTTTTTCTCACACAACAAATAACAAAGCGATGAAATGAACTTCAGCTCAACCACTCGTCGGCATTGGAAACACTTGCTTTGAACCAGAAGTGATTCTGTGGGAAGGGCCAGCTACTATCAATCTCGAGACCAACGCAGGACTGATCATCGAGGCTGAAGTGGCCTATGTCAGGACCCATATTGGGACGGTAGGGAAGCATAGTAATGTCCGAGGTATAGATACAATTGCTTCTCATAAATGGTAGTAACGTTGTGTCAATAGCAGTTGGATCTCCTTCCACCATCATTGGATAGTTTTGTCCAAGGAAGAGCGAGTTTCCTCCAAGACTTTCAATATTGAACCAGGGAGAAGGTGTTAGCGCTAGTACACTAGTATCCATCCCGAATACCCTGAAACGGATGTTGGAATAGGTCTGGAGAGTGCGACCATGCGAGACAACACCTGCTTCCTTAGTAACATCAGCAGTGCCCTTTATACAGACAAGAAGAGGTGATCCATCGGAATAAGTTGCCAGGCGCCACTGAGTATATGGGTCCTGCTCGTCCTCATGCTCGTGGAATGTTCACAGGACCTTGGAAACACAAGAAGGTTAATTAGTAAAGGGAAACTAGCTAACCCGCATGCATGTGGATGAAACAATTATAATTACGGAGGAAGAAAAATGTACCGAAAGCATCAGGATTCCATGCAAAAACAGTGCCACGAGTGGTGGCAGCAAACACAGGACCCTCGTATTGAATTGCATCACAGTACTCATCCGTGTACATAAATTGATTTTTGAGCAATATCCATCAAGGCATGGAAGTAAGGACGGCAACAAGCTTGTCGAAGATAGCAACAACTTCATAGTTCGTGTAATCCCAAGAGAGGCTGGGAACTCGACAAATTGCTATCTTCTGTAGACGACAGTCAGCATGATCATATTTGAACTCACGTAGAATACCGGTGTGCTCAACCTCTGGGCAGTCGTCTGAGATTTTTGGAAGTGGAACCCGGTGACGAGTGTACACATTCACAAGTTCCCACTCGCAGTTGTACCCAATATAAAGAACCCAATCTCCATTTGTTCCTGCCCAAGCCTTACCCTCAAGCGATGGCATCTTAACATCATACGTATCATTATCAAGCGACATCAACTTACACAAGGCGAGGCTTCCCTCGTCCCTGCGCCAGTCAGCAGGGTCATGGCGAAGAAGATAGGGGAGATCAAACGGCTCCTGGACGCTTGTTGTGTGCGATATACACATGCGGTATACACAAACAGTTCATCCGAGTGAACCGTATTTTGTATATCGCACACACCTTCATCTGGTTGCTTGTTTCTTTTGTTCCTCCTCATCACAAATAGTTCATCTGAGTGAACCGTCTGCTATGTATCACGCACGCCTTCATCTGGTTGCCCGTTTCTTTTGTTCCTCCTCATCGCAAACAGTTAATTGAACTGAATCGTATGCCCTTCATCGCACACGCAACTAAAATCTGAACCGTGTTTGATGCATCCGTCATCGCAAACGTTTTACACATTTTTGACGGTTTTCATACACCACCGTTTGCGATTATTGCATCGCACATAGTTTCTCGAAGGGTCTCTGATCGTAGTGTCGCGTTAGCAGCATCCTGCAGTAGTGGAAAGTCATTCCCTATGCCTCAACCATAGGTTCTATAAAGTATGCTATGCTGTATACCAGACTTGTTGTGTGCCTTGCCATGAGTTTGGCAAGGGGGTACAATAATGATCCAGGAGTAGATCACTAGACAGCGGTCAAAATTATTCTTAGAGGACTAAGGAAATATTTCTCAGTTATGGAGGTGATAAAGAGTTCGTCGTAAAGGGTTACGTCGATACAAGCTTTAACACTAATCCGGATGACTCCGAGTCTCAATATGGATATATTAAAAGTGAGAGAAATTAGCTAAAGTAGCTCCATGCAGAGCATTGTAGACATAGAAATTTGCAAAATACATACGGATCTGAATGCGGCAGACCCGCTGACTAAACCTCTCTCACAAGTAAAACATGATCGCACCTTAGTACTCTTTGGGCATTAATCACATGGCGATGTGAACTAGATTATTGACTCTAGTAAACCCTTTGCATGTTTGTCAAATTACAATGTGAACTATGGTTGTTAATCACATAAATATGTGAACTATTGGTGTTTAATCTCATGGCGATGTGAACTAGATTATTGACTCTAGTGCAAGTGGGAGACTGAAGGAAATATGCCCTAGAGGCAATAATAAATTTGTTATTTTATATTTCCTTATATCATGATAAATGTTTATTATTCATTCTAGGATTGTATTAACCGAAAACTTGATAAATGTGTGGATACATAGACAAATCACCGTGTCCCTAGTAAGCCTCTACTAGACTAGCTCGTTAATCTAAGATGGTTAAGTTTCCTAACCATAGACATGTGTTGTCATTTGATGAACGGGGTCACATCATTAGGAGAATGATGTGATGGACAAGACCCATCCGTTAGCTTAGCATATTGATCGTTCAGTTCTATTGCTATTGCTTTCTTCATGTCAAATACATATTCCTTCGACTATGAGGTTATGCAACTCCTGGATACCAGAGGAATACTTTATGTGCTATCAAACATCACAACATAACTGGGTGATTATAAAGATGCTCTACAGGTATCTCCGAAGGTGTTTGTTGAGTTGGCATGGATCGACATTACGATTTGTCACTCTGAGTATCGGAGAGGTATCTCTGGGCCCTCTCGATAATACACATCATAGGAAGCCTTGCAACCAAAGTGACTAATGAGTTAGTTACAAGATGATGTATTACGGAGCGAGTAAAGAGACTTGCCGGTAATGAGATTGAACTAGGTATGTGGATACCGTTGATCGAATCTCGGGCAAGTAACATACCGATGGATAAAGGGAATAACATATGTTGTCATAAGGTTCGACTGGTAAATATCTTCGTAGAATATGTAGGAGCCAATATGGGCATCCAGTTTCCGCTATTGGTTATTGACCGGAGAGGTGTCTCGGTCATGTCTACATAGTTCTCGAACCCGTAGGGTCCACACGCTTAACGTTCGTTGACGATATAGTACTATATGAGTTATGTATGTTGGTGCGAATGTTGTTTGGAGTCCTAGATGAGATCATGGACATGATGAGGAGCTCCGGAATGGTCCAGAGGTAAAGACTGATATATGGGATAGTAGTGTTTGATTTCCGGAAGGGGTTCCGGATGTTTCACGAAATGTTTGGGTACGAGAACACTTTATTTGGGCCAAAGGGGAAAGCCCACGAGGTTTTTGGAAAGTGCAAAAGGAAGTTTTGCGGAGACCAGAGGCTAGACATCAGGAACCCTGACGTCTAGGGGGTAGAGGCCGGGAACCCTAACGTCTAGCCCCGGAGTCCGAGAAGGACTCTTACCTTTCAGGCAAAACCTACTTTGAGGAGGCTTTTACTCCAAGTTTCGACCCCAAGGCTCAACATATAAATAGAGGGGCAGGGCTAGCACCCAAGACACATTAAGATTCACCAAGCCGCGTGTCGGCAACCCCGTCCCCTCTAGTTTATCCCCCGTCTAGTTTCTGTAGTGCTTGGCGAAGCCCTACGGAGATTTTTCTTCATCACCAACTGGCACCACGCTGTTGTGCTGCCGGAACTCATCTACTACTTCGCCCGTCTTGCTGGATCAAGAAGGCGAGTACGTCATCGAGCTGAACGTGTGCTGAACGGGTAGGTGTTGTATGTTCGGTACTTGATTGGGACGGATCGTAAAGGTGTACGACTACATCAAACGCGTTGATAAACGCTTCCATTTTGTTATCTTCAAGGGTATAAAGATGCTCTCCCCTCTCATTGCTATGCATCTCCTAGATAGATCTTGCGTGAGCGTAGGAATTTTTTTGAAATTGCATGCTACGTTTCCCAATAGGATGGACTAGGGTTGCGGGACTCCGGCCAACTTAAATAGGCCGATTTATCTCAGGCGGTTTGCTAGAGCGGTGCCATGCGGCGTCCACACCGCGGTGATAGAGGAGGCGTCCGTCTGACCGCGGGGTTTCTGGGCGAGTCCGCGTGGGACCCCTTCGCCTGTCCCATGTGGCGGGCGTGCCCGGGCGCCCAATATCCACCACATATTTGGGCCGGATATGGGGGGTGCTGGTTAGCCCGGGATTTTGAGGCCCATTTAAGGAGCCCGTCTGGGTCGAAAAAACATGACCGGGCGGCCCGCCCGGGCGTATGAGGCGAGTTTGAGGCGCCCGGCTGTAGATAATCTTAGAGAATCCACAGTCGGGAACCCCAAACCCATATCAAATGCTCGGGCGGGCCGACTGGTCACAAAAAACGGACCCAACCGAGCGCCTCAAACCACCCTTAAACGTCCGGGCTGACCGGCACCCCTCATATTCAGCCCAAATATAGGGAGGATATGAGGCGGCCCGGGCACGACTGAGCGCGTCCGCCATGTCTGCCCGACCCACCTCTGGACCACCCGACCTCACAAAATCCCCATCCGGAGCAAACCCTAGCCTCACTTCACTCGGCTCCCCTTTGCTCCAATCCGTCAACTCCCGAGAGTCGGCGACCATGTCCAGCACCGGCAGCCACTTCGGCAGCTCCGACGACGACGAGTGGGATGCCTTCCTTTGTGATGGTGCCGCAGACGAGGACGAGCTAGCCCTCCACATCGCGTTGGAGCGCTCCTGTGTGGATATGGGCGGCAACTCCGGTTCAGGTGCGACACCGGCTATCGCCCACAATCGCAGCGCCGACGCTGGCACCGACCCTTCCTGCCCCACGCACGGATCTGCGAGGGTAGCTCAATCGGCGCCACCCATCCATCGGCCTCCTCCACCTCGGTCCACTGCTCCACGCGGGGAGTGATGGATTCTACTGCCCGCTCCACCAGCACCGCAGATGTGCACTCCGGAATTGGAGGCATGCACTGCCTGTCGCGAGAGGCAGAGAGCAAGGGAGATGGGGTCGCGTCGAATGCGGCTGCGCAGTCTATCCGCCACCCTCGCGTGATGTCGGCGATGCCCTACAAGAATGAGCGTCTCCTCCAGTGGGTGTACCGCCGGTCACTTACGACGGCAGAGACGGATGCCCAGCGGCTTCGGAGGCTCAATGCCAAGGTGCTCCGGCTCAGCATTGAGCAGTCCAGGCAGGAGGTCCAGAGGCGGCGAGGGTGGCCAAGCTGAAGTGGTAGCAGGACTGCATCGTCGGACGCTTGAAGGGCTACATCGTCATCTTTGATTCCTCCTCTGATGACGGGTTCGACTCCTACGGCTCCGACGTCGATCTACCTCCTGCTACAGACACCTACAGTAGAGCCGACAACCAGAAGGGCAAAGGGTGGGCGAGGAAGTGGTGAAGCTCCGTTCTCTCATATCTAGCTCCTAATATCTATTTAGAATTTGCCGGACGTTTGAACTGTGTGAACTTTGTTGGTCTGATGATCTTTTGGTGATGTTATATGTGAATTATGATTGTTTGCTATCGATCTAGAGTCTGTTTCTTGTTGATTTTGGGCGTCTGGTGATCTATGTACTACGTTGCATGATTTATTATGGATATAGGATGCCGGATATGAGATACGCGGTTGTGGATGAGATGATTTGGGGACTATCCGGTCACTGTCTGCGGGCGCACCCGGGTGCGCCCATGGGCGTATAGGGTGTCATATTTGGCATGTCCGGCTATAGATGCTCTTAGGGCTAACATTGAGATTTGAGTATTATGCACGACAACATTATTATGAGCCCTATTGTTGAGATTCATGGGAATGAAACGTACATTTGTCTAAATGTGACTAGTGGTGGCAAAAACATTCCTAGGTGACTCCTAATTTCTCAATACCGTGATTATTTCGAATATCTCTAGACTTTGCATCCTTAGCCAAAATTTGATTGTCTGTGTAGAATGGTATGGCCTCTTCCTTGAGCGCAATAACAACATGGGTTGCCACCTATAAACCTAGAGCTTCAGCCTAGAGAGGAGAACAAACTCTTTCTTCCATAGAAAGAATGATGATGTCCATTTCTTGGCGATCTTCCTCTATTTGGATATATAGTCCAATCCTTGTGATATTTTGCACGTCTTCTCTCCATGATGCATCTGTGAAAATTTTGTAGTTTGAAGCAGCGTCCGGTATAACTTTTCCATGGCCTTGTTGTTGTAATGTAAAGACCTGTTAATGTTCAGCATGTTTTGTCTAATATTTGTTCCTTCAAAATCTGTTTGAAGAGCTACTTCTTAGTTCTTTAAGATGGCCTGCTTAGCTTGGTAAATTTGTGTGGATTTTGTTTCTTTTCTAGCAAAAGAGTGTCATTCCTGGCCTTCCATATGCACCACAAAAAAGTCATGATATTTATTAGAGTAGCTTGGGGGTGCCATGAGTGAAGTAAAACATGAAGAATAGTTGTTGTATCGCTGCAAGTATTTGATAGAATTTCATATTTGATGAACCATGGTTGGGATATCCATGCAACTTTTGCAAGAGGACAGGTAAAAAATAGATGCATGTCATTTTATTTTTGGTTACACCTAATATAGTTTTTTGATGCGGCTGGAATATTTTCCTGCTCTCTTACCTGTTGGGATTGCTTTTTCCCAATAGTCTCCAAGCAAAATTTTGCACTCTAGGCATAATATTCTTTTCCTTCGACACTTGTTTGAGCAATTGTTTAACTTCCCGAGTTACCTGACTAGGTATGGCTGCCTCTCTTTGTTCTAAATCCTGTAGGCATGGCCTATAGGAGGATTTCGATGTGCATTTCCTTGAAGGGTGTAATTCCCAACATAGAATACCATCTCCATCTGGCCGAATGATTGGCACGTTCATCTGCAAGTTAAGTTGTGTGCATCTGAGCGGCGTGTACATTGTCACGGCTGAGCGCTCATATTAGAAGTCGACATGCAAATGCAAAGAGCAATGTATATATCGAGAAAAGGGAGACATTAATCTTGCATTTTGCTATGAGTGCACATTTACTTTTATAAGCCTACTCTGCCAACATTCTAATCTGTCCTCCAAGTTTTTTGCACAATTTTACTCCAATTACTTTTTCTAATTCTTTTCTCATCAACGGGAATGCCCAAATATTGAATGGGTAAGCTTCCAGTCTTTCAAGTCAAGATTTCCTCAAATTCAGCCCCTTAGTCACATCATCACCTAACATGGAAATATTACATTTATGAACATTTATTTTAGTCATGACATGAGTTCAAAGAGGCATAAAATGAACTCAAGGTTTCTTGCCTGCTCAAGGTCATTCAGAAAGAGAAGTATGATATTAACATACTGCGAGATAGGTACCCCACCATATGCAGCATGAGTCGAAAGGCTAGGGAGAAGATTATTTTCCATAACTCTATCTATCATTATGGACAAGCCATCATCATCAAAGTCAAAGAGGAAGGGGGCAAATGGTCACCCTGTCTAAGACCCTGGAATGTTTTGAAGTGGCCCAATTTCATTATTAACCTCAACAACAATCATCCTTGTAGTGACAATCGTCATAACCCAATCATTCCATTTGTTAGGGAAGTTCTTCATCTCTAACATTTGGAGTAATAAAGATCGCTTGATCTTTTCAATGTTTTTTTCCAAAAACTATTTTAAACATGATCATAGAGTCTTTTCCCTTTTGTGTAGGTCATTCAGAGTCTCATGTAAAAGGACTACCCCTTCAAGAATGAACTTCCCTTGCTGGAAGGTTGTCTCGAAAGCCCTAATAACACACCAAATCACTTTGCGCATCCACTAACTAGCACCTTGGTAATAAGTTTGAAGACAACATTGAGTAAAACATATAACCCTATATTTTTGCATCCTATCAACATTTCTCTGTTTGGGTACTAGTGACATGATCCCATAATTTAGTCTTTTTAATGTCTAGTCTATCTTTACAGAAGTCATTTAAGAGCTCAAACATGTCCATATTCACCATGTCCCAATTCTTTTGGAAGAATTCATCATTAAGACCATCAGGTCCAAGGGCGATCCTGGGGTGGCCACCTCCATTTCGGTTTTGTTTTGATTTTTATTTCTTTTATTTTTTCTTTCGTTTTTTATCAGTTTTCTTCTTTTTGCTTTTTCCCAACACATGTCTACTTTTCTACACACACGATGTACATTTTTCGTATACACCACAGACATTTTCTATACATGTTTAACATTTTTCAAATACATAATTAACATTTTCCCTAATATATGTTTTGATATCTACCTTTTTCATGTAAGTTGCACATTTTTGGTATACATTAGAAACATTTTTCACATACATAATTAACATTTTTCCAAATATATTTTTTGATGTCTACTTTTTTCATGCACATTGTACATCCAAATATATGTTTTGATGTATAATTTTTTTCATGCTTATTGTACATTTTTGGTATACATCATAAACGTTTTTTACAGTAGTTTAACATGAGTAAATTTTTTTCAAATTATGTTTTAGTGACTACCTTTTCTTGTACACGTTGTACATTTGTCCTATACATCAGCAATATTTTTATATATTTAATACATGATTAATTTTTTTATAGTTTTACTACATTTTGTTCGAAACACGTGAACATTTTTTTGTGCTATCAACATTTTTTGAACACTGTACAAACATTTTCTTTCAATGCTTAAGTAATCATTCTGGAATATTTGTAGTTTTAGTTATATTTTAAAAATACAAACAAAAGTAAAAAAGGAAAAAAAGGAAAAAATAAAAAAAATGAGAGAAAAGACAAAACTGAGTTGCAAATGAAGAAACCTGTCACTGGGCCGGCCCACCAGATGTGTTCCTTCAGGCGATGCGTGCTTCTACCTTGCTACAAGTGATACATAGTTGCTCCCCTCAGCTTGCTCAAAAAAAAAAGTCAGTCCCCATAGCGTACAGGAAGATCCCAAAATCACTAATTGAAGAGTATTCGCTGCAAAGATCATTCCCCCTCCTCAGGTTGTGACAAATGACGCGCTTCATATGTGCCATTTGTCGTAACGTGGGAGTTTTTTCTTTTTTCATAGATTCCTTTATTCAAAATGTTTTATCTCTTAAGTCGTGCGTCCGAATCTTGAAACATTTTCACCGTTGGATTCCTCACGTCGAGATCTTCAAAACTAGATATCATGTTGACAAATTTTGATGAACTTTTTTTCCATGGAAAAAACCAGAGGAAAAAACAGACAAAAGAACAGAACCGGGAACACCGTATTTTCTCTTCTGAAAGAGGCACGGCCATGCCTATCGAGAAAGTACAATCGTGTCTCTCGGAAGCAAAACCGTGCCTCTCACGGAAGGAAAAATAATAATAAAAAGACACTTTTTTTTGTTTCCGAGAGGCACGGCCATGCCTCTTGCGAAAGCACAACCATACCTCTTCGCAGAAGAAAAAAAATAAAAAACATAAATTTTTTTGTTTTTGAAAGGCACGGCTGTGCCTCTCGCGGAAGGAAAAAAACATAAAGCACATTTTTTCCGTTTCCGAGAGGCACGGCCGTGCCTCTCGCGAAAGCACAACCATGCATCTCGTGGAAGCAAAACCATGCCTCTTGCGGAAAGAAAAAAACAAAGAACACATTTTTTTCCGTGCCTTCGCGAAAACAAAAATAAGAAAACACGTTTTTTCGCGTAATTTTTTTGGAATATTTTTTTGATCCAAAAGCTAGAAGACCGATAGAAAACTAAAAAGTCAAAAAAAAAAAAAAAAACCCCGCTGAAAAAGCTGAATATGCATGCGGAAAAATAAAAAAAATACGGAGGGAGCGCTGAGAGCGCGCCAACCGCGAAGTGATCATTGCGAGGCTCCCGAAGGAGCGCTCGTCAACTAGTTGCTCCCGGAAGATCCCCGATGCCCATTCTCTCTCTTCTCTCTCCCAAACCAATTCATCCATTTATTTAACCATTGCTAACTTAAAATCATTCATATCTCTTTAATCAAAATTTTGATTTAGTTTTTTTAAATATATTTGAACTCATGGTGAAGTGACCTTTAAAAAGCCTTGAATATATTCCGAACGAGTTAACAAAATCAATTTCACAAAACATATTTCACTCATATAGATTTTTTATTAATAACATATTTCATTCATTTTCCGAATAACATGTTTCAGCCATTTCATAAATAACATATTTCGCTCATTTTCAAACAAATTCCGCTCATTTCAACACATATTTCACTCAGTTCATATAATATATTTCACTCATTTCAAAAAATATTTCATCATAACATATTTCAGTCATTTCCCAATAAAATATTTCACTCATTTAGAATTTTATAATAACATATTTCACTCATTTCAGAATAGCATATTTCGCTCTTTATAAAAAGGATTTCACACATTTTAAAACATATTTCACTCATTTCATATAACATACTTCACTTATTTCCAAAAAAAACCACAATAACATATATCACTCATTTCAAAAAAGATTTTATAAAAACATATTTCACTCATTTCATACTAACATATTTCACTCATTTCAAAAAAGATTTGACAATAGCATATTTCACTCATTCCAAATAATCACTTTCACAAGTTGACATTTTAGTTTCATATTGTTTTCATTTTTGGAACTTAAATTTCATCTTGCACTGGCTTGTTTCACAAAAGAACACATCTATTCAATTTCACATTTTTGAAATAACATGTTTCACTCTTTTGAAAATAAACAGTTACACATTCTTAAATAATCAGTTTCACAAATTGACATTTCAGTTTTATGTTTGGGGTAAATAGGTTTCCAGTGAAATAGGTTTGTTTCACATTTTTCTAGCGAAATAGGTTTTTTTTCACATATGAAATGTGAAATGTCAAAAACCAAACGCGTTCAAATGCATCCAGGTTTGATCTTGTCTAAAGGTCTTGCCGCAAATAGTTCAAATATATTAAAAAATAAATGGAATTTTTGTTAAAGAGATTTGAATCATCCAAATTATGAAAAAGAAAATAAAAGTGATGGATTTAAGAGAGAGAGAGAGAGAGAGAGAGAGAGAGAGAGAGAGAGAGAGAGAGAGAGAGAGAGAGAGAGAGAGAGAGAGAGAGAGAGAGAGAGTATGTGTGCTTGAGTGGGAAAAGAGAAAGATGTGTACCACGATGTGTCTTTTTTCTGACTATGCTGGTAGGACTCGGCAGTGATTTGATTCTGAAATATGTAAAAGCTGAAGTGTGCAATACATACATATACAACCGTCCGTAGTGGGCCTCAGTCGCACAAATCTCAAAGAATGTGGATGGTGCCAGATCTGCCATTACATACCGTCACGGCGTAAAAGAGTTTGGGGCATACTCTATGCATATGTTTTTTTAGGGTCCATACTCTATGCATATGTAAAAGGTATAGTTGGACGCTGGAATTGATCCATTTGAACCTTGGCTCTACACAACTGTAGCATACCCGCCACACAGATTCCAAATTAATCGATGACATCTGAATCTTAACTCTACACCTCATAGCACATAACACACGACTACGTACATCAGTGATCAATCGACAGTCCCGACACTAGACACGTTCTACCAGAGCTACAGGAACTAAAACAAGGCAATGCGGCTACGGCGCGCTCTAGATTTGCAGCTTGCGCATCCGCCGGCAACAGGGTTAACTCAGAGCCCCCCTCGGAACCTGACCGAACTCACAGCATGCTTCCTCGCTGCGCCGGGACGATCACCGTGCCCTCTTTCAGCGCAGGGATCTTGCAGCAGCTCAGCTGCTCCGTCGTCTCCCACTTCGTCCTGGGCACGACCTCTTCGTGCCGAGGAGAGTACTCCTGCATGGAGATTTGTTCCTTTCAGTTTCAGATGCATGGTGATGATGATGAAAGAAGCTGGAGGCGATGTGTCAGGTAATGAAGGTACCTACCTCCAGCTTGTCGAGCAGTTCCTTGGGCGTGGGAGCCAGCACGATGATGTGGCGCGCAGTGGGCTTGATGAATCCTTCATCCACGGCATTGTCGATGAAACACAGCAGGGCGTTGTAGTAGCCGTCCACGTTCAGCAGCCCGACCTGCGACACACGTTTCCCGGGCGTCAGACTGAATGCGGTTTTTTGTTAGTTTCCTCGATCTGCGCGTGCAGGTCAGTACTACGTAGTTTTTTTTTTCGTTTCTTTTTAGGGAAGGTCAGTACGTAGTTTTTTTTAGAGAAAAGCCATCATGGCGGTTTAGAGCGGTCTAGACATGAACCACGGTACATACCGGCTTGTCGTGGATGCCAAGCTGGGCCCATGTGATTACTTCCAGGAGCTCCTCAAGTGTTCCATAGCCCCCTGCAGGATCAGAGTTTTACATGTCAATACAGGTGGTTTTGCTTTGTTCTGAAAAAGGATCTAAAATCTGAGTAAGTGATTTTGCTCAGATATCATGTTTCTTTGTAAGTGTTTTCTTTACAGTTTCCTTTTTTGTAACGAAAAAAGGTTCATGTAAGTTCTTTTATGAAAAGCGCAGGCGTATTTCATGATAACCACATCCAGGCCTCATCCAAGATTACTCCTCTCATGGGCCTTTTCTCATGTGTGTTGTGTGACCCAACAACAGAAGTGGACTCTCAAAAGTACAGGCCATGCTTCCACCACAAGTCCACTACTGGACTGGCAAGTGGATCATCGGGAAAAAAAACTAGCTTTTCTCAAAAAAGAAATCTAAGAAAACTAGCAAGTGGATTTATGAGGTCAAAGTCAACCCCATACTCATGCACGCATCGATCCTATTTCCTCTTTACACACACACTTTCCACTAACCATGAGATCAGAAAGCGACGACCATCAAAAGCTACGTAGCATACAACAAAGCTGCATAGCATACAACAAAGCTGCATGTCGACTGAAGAAGTTGGTAGAGATTTGCAGGTGTTATCAGGAGGATCGAAGGACTAACCAGGGAGCGCTATAAAGGCATCAGATTGCCTGGCCATCTCAGCCTTCCTTTGGTGCATACCCGCCACCTCCTTCACCTCCCCCACCGTCTCACCTGTTATCTGCATGCAGCACCCACAGCCACAGGCAGCATCAAGAACACTAGCTACATGCATCAATGCATGTGTGTTAAAAGCCCAATCTAAGACAGGGACACTAGGGACGGGGGGTCAAGGACGACAACTTTCTGCAAATGGTACTATATTGTAATCCGCAGGGCAATGCATGCAAGGGTCAGGGGAGGTAATCATGGTGCTGTTGTGTAAAATAATTGACACATTTCTTTTGGGTTAACAAAGTCAGTATCTGCAGATTAAAGGCTCATAAAGGTCTTGATTAAGAACAAAAGGGGGCAGGCACTAGATGCGGCAGTCAAGATCAGCGAGATATCAACTCCAAAATAAAAGGACACAAGATTTCACTGAACATTCCATGCATGTGATCTTTCTTCAAAAGAGAGCAGATAAGATTGCATCCATGTATCCTTGTTTTCCACTACCAGGAGAGATAAACAAGCTTTGTGAAAAATAAAAAATAAAAACATCATGCTTAATTACGTGCTTCTCTACTGGGGTCCGGTCATTACATACAAATTTGAGTAGTAAATACAAATGTCGGTTCAAAGGGTGGGAAAAGATAAAAACGGATGTAGAATTCATGGGAATCATTGCACTGCAGGTGATTAAACAATGGCAGAAATGTTGGAAGGTGCAGGCGTGGGAATGTTATTGTTACCTCTCTAGGCATGAGAGTCTTGGGAATCACCCTGCATAGGGACAGCAAGATGACAAATTATATACTGGCATTATGTGTGTAGCAACTGGAGGAATCGACCCATACGACTCTGTTTTGATCTCCTTGCCATCTTGCAAGTCTCCAACGACTATTCTTTTCACGCTCCACAGTACAGAAGCGGTAGTACATGCTGAAGAATGAATCATCATGGCTGTTTGTTTGTTTGTTTACATACCCGATGACATGCCTTCCTCCGCTGTAGACCGCTTGAGAGACCAGGCCCATGAGCCCCACGCTTCCTCCTCCGTACACCAGATCAATGTTCCTTGCTACCTGGTGTGGTGAAACAACCATGGCAATAAACATTGGAGAGAAAAGTTAATTTATGGGCATTTCTCATCTTGTATAATGTCACGCATCTACTGTTATTACACTATTGTCCATATTTAGCTTGCGGAAAACAAATTAAGGGCATTAGACGGGCGAGCCTGGCAGAACACCAAAAGTTGGGCAAATGCATGTACGTACTGCACAAACTAGCTAGCTGGTATGTCTTGTCTTTGTGAGTAGTCGACGAATAAGCTCGGCTACATGAACCCATGCAGAAAACCACAGACCCTCAAGCCTTGTAAAAGCAACCACAAGTTCACAACAAGATCGAGCAAGTGTGTTCAGAAAACATCATCCGGTTTCACTCTTTGAGCACCAAGCCAAGATTCAAGTGACAAGACAGAATGGAGCTGGCTAGCTAATGCGGAGAAGAACACTTGAGCGGAAACAATCAAGGAAACTAGCGCTGGAGTTGAGAAATGATGTGAAAAACTAGCCAGAGAGAGAGAGAGAGAAGACGAGTGAGTAGAGTACGTACCAGCTCCTGGCCAAGCTCAACGGCGGCATCCTGGTAGCTCATCTTGTTGCCCTTGCTGCTCCCGCAGAAGACGCATACCCTCCTGAACCGAGACGGCGGCGCCATCACCTGCGCTACTGCCTCTGCTCCCATCTCCATCTCCATCTCATCTTCTCTATCCATTTGTCCCGGCCGGCCGGTGGTATCTTTGCTATATATCTCTCCTGACTCGCAACGGTGAAGATGAAATCCCACTACCGCCTACACACTCATTGCGCCTGCTCTTGGCCCTTTATATATGTATGTGTATCTCGCGAGCGAGCTAGGGCCCCCTCTCATGGCATTATTTATGCGCGGTAAGTTGGTTCCGATCGAGCAGCTACTGTGATATTCTACCTGAGCTAGCTGAATGTATGTTTCTTTTGTGCTCCGTGAGAGGGAAGCAGCTGGATGCCTGGATGGATGTAGCTAGTGTGTAATATGATATGATTGGCTCACAGCTGATTAAGAATTATTACAGTCAGTAGGCCGGTCTCTTCTTTTCCCGATATTCGTCCAAGTATAGTAAGTAACCAGGAGTACTACGACGATCTCTGTTAAATTGGTGGGGTACGAACTAGTTTAGGTTTTCCTGTGAGAGACCGTGCATGCATGCATGCTTGCAACTGCGATGACCAAAAACATGATGTCGGCCCTTGTGTTAGGGCCTATCAAGGAGATGCCGGACAGACTTCCTTGCAAAGGAAGAGGAGCAGAAAGCATGTTTACAGCGAAGGGAATTTTGACATCCTCGGGCTTTGTTTGACAGGAAGGGATCGTGGAGGTTTTGGGAGGAGGGGATTTTAGAGGATTTGGTGAATCCTCCTCTTTTACCCAATCCCCTTGAAAGCTTAAATCCTTCTCCAGCCACATATCCCCTCTAGCCACACATCCCCTCCGCGAGGACGGCTGCTGCCGCCAGCGGCGTGAGGAGAAGGCTCGGTCTCGCGCGTGGCTCCAATTCCACAAGGGCCTCCTCATGCCTTCTGACCCGCATGGTTCGAGGCGGATCGACGGGGAATCATGTGGATTGCGCTAGCAAAACCTCGTCTGCCAAATGGGCCAAGGAGGATTGTAGAGGGTTCCGGGCCACACGTGAAAAATCCACTCGATACCCCTCGAAACCTCTCATGTCAAACGAAGCCTCAGTGTGTCTAGCGTTAATATACTATAGAGAAAATTATGTTTTTGGTCCCTCAAGTTTCCCGAAAATATAGACTTGGTCACTTAAGATTTTTTGGTACACATTTGGTCCTTCAAGTCTCAAAACCGCGTAAGTTTAGTCCAAACTCAGATTTTTACCACTTTGACCGGGTTTGACCAGATGGACAGTAAATTGTAAAAAAATCCAAGCAATGCTGTGTTTTTTTGCGATCCAATATGCTTACATGCGCAAAGTGCGAGGGACAAGATTATACTTTTGAGGAACTTGAGTGAGCAAAGGCATAACTACTACTCCCTCCGTTTTAAGTATCTCAATTTTATACTAACTTGAATACAAAATTGTACTGAAGTTGAGAGGGCAGAGGGAGTACTACTCAGTGTAAGTGGATACGCAGGCATACTTTACAAGTTCAGGTAATTGTACCGAAGTTGTTCACCTTGTACTTTTCTCGACAACTTTGTCTTGATTTGCAGTGTTGATGTCAGTGCAGTGTAGCGACTGAGGTTGTCGTTCGCACTCGCACGTATTCGATCGTTGAATCGGTCTTAGTAAAAGACATAGGTTAATCACAAGTATTTTTACTTGTTTCAAAAACGAAAATTATATGGTTTTTTAGGGGAAATTATAAGGCTTTGGTGGTATTCATAGAGTGTAGATTACGGTCCAGGCTCTAGGAAAATGGCAGAAGATAGCTTCCTGTCTCATCTTTATATCCCGTTGCAGATGGGCATGCAGGTGAGAACATGGCTGTGATTCTGTGAAAAGCTGCATGCATGGGAGCTCAGCTGACCGCTGATTAACCATGCAATGCTTTTCATTTGGAAACCGCACAATGATGGACCAGTCAGATCAGATTCCCGGGTGGCCACGGTCCAATCAACGGACCTATCGATCTTCAAGTTGTGCAAGAATCCTTTTACGCAAGTTCGTATCTCTTGGAAAAATGTGTTTAGACAACGGCATTTCTAGAGAACGGAGTTTTTTTATACGGGAAATGGCAAGAGCACTGCCATTTCATTAATTAAGATAGAGAAAAAGCGATAATGTTATTTACATGGGGACCAAAAGCAAACAAAAATAAGGTTATTTATATTGTAAGTTGTCTAATGTCCTCCATGACAAGTTAAACGATGTTCATCACAACTAGGGAAGTGATTGAAGGTGGGTCTATTTCAATCTTCCCAAACATTTCATGACCCAAGATGATAGCTTGTCCGAAGCGGATGCGCGAACCACTGTCGCCCTCAGTCTTCCAGCGTGACGCAATATGCACCATTTGCAGAGCCCCCCTCCCCTGCAACATGATGGTGGATGCTTAACATTAGCACAACGGCATGAAACGTCTGCAACATCGCACTGTATGGGGCCATAGTGGCATCGTCTTAAACAATTGTGCCCCTCACAAACATCTTCATGTTCTAGTATTGTAAGATGCAAACCGTCAAAAATTGTCCAAACATCAATGTCAAACAACTTACAAAGAACAACCCTCTCCTTGTCAACTAATAAAATCATCTGCCATAGGTCGAGATATCAAAAGGACGAAATGCAAGCACATCCTATCTGGATAATAAGACGAAGGCTTCCAAGGGTATCTACATCAACCTTACTCGCTGACCTTGCTCCATTACGACTACTGATGGGGGGCTTCTCGTTGATAGGTCAAATTTCTTATCGGACAAGCTCCCTTCGACACCAAGATGCCCCCCCCCAACAGCCTAGGACACCCCATCGACACCAGAACGACACCACCGCCTCAGGATGGTGCTTACCATCGCACGATCGAGAGAAGATTAGGAAACATGCTACGAGTAAGGAAGAAGGCCCTAAACGTGTGGTAACCCGACATTAGGACAGACCCTTGTCCTTGCACGTATGCCCCACAAACCGACATGGAAGCCTCCCATACGAGTGCTAGGTAAGGGCATCTCCAACACAGACCCTCAAACCGCCTCTATCTGTCCGGACTCTGTAAGCCATCCAACACTGACTCCCATCGGTCCGCTTAGCAATCCGGACCACAGTTTTCCCGCAAAACGGAACCAAACCTAGGGGGAATTGTGGGAGTCTGGACACGAGCCACCTAGGACCCTGACACCCCAGGCCCACCCAAAACTGAGGTGGAGCTGCTTTTTTGTTGCTGGCCGCATTGTTTTTGCGGCACCCCCCCCCACTCTCTTTCTTCCATCCCGCCACCAACGCATGGACCTGGAGGAGACCATGCCCGAGACGATGGTGGTGGAGGATCCGAACAACACGCTCACCCTGAAGATCAACTCGACGACATGGCAAAATCGATGCGTCAAAGCGAAGGCCGCAAAGGCAGAAATGCTCAAGAAGCTGAAGACTGGCGGAGGGCATGCTGGTGGCCGATGTGGTGGTGGGCATGCTGATTGCGGACATGGTGGAGGTCGTGCTCCGCCGCCCTTGCCGGCCGAGCATATGTCGCCATGGCCGGAGCATTACAAGGCTCCATACTAGTACGCCGCCAAGCAGCTTGGTAGGCAGCCCCTGGCATCCGTGGCCAGGAAAGTTCCCTACATCATCAACGTCAATGTGGAGTCGCTGCTTTTCTCGGAGTGTTCATCGCCGTAGCTTGTCCGGATGCAAGTGCCGGGTGGGAAGCAGTTGGGTGCCTACACATTGTTTGCTGGTCTACCTAAAGTGGGCAAGACGATGTACGACATCACGGACATGGAGATGTTTGACATCATTCCCGAGGGAAGCAGAGGAGGAGGTGGCTATGAGGACGGGCAGGTGGATAACTTGGAGCCCACCCAGTCCGGCAGCTACACCCAGCCAGGCACGCAGCATGGCTACTCCCAGCCATGCACGCATCATGACTACACCTAGTCCGACACCTATACCTAGATGCGCGCAGACACACAACAACATGATTGGGCCAGCGGACAGCAACATGAGGAGGAGGACGACGAGGAAGATGACCCGAATGGTTTCCGTGGTGATCCAAAGAAGAAGGGTAGCAGAGAAAGCTTCAACATGAGGGAGGACGAACAATTGTGTGAGCATGGTTGGCCACTAGCCTCGATCTGATGCATTGCATTGAGAAAAAGTTAGGTCTCGTTTTAATAAAAGAACAATTAAGTTAGTATAGCGAGTGTGGAAAAGTGGTGGTAGGATTTGCGAAATTGTCCTAGGAAATTTATAACTAGATCGATAATCATTATTGCAATTTTATATGAGGGAGAGGCATGAGCTAACATATTTTCCGTACTTGGATCATATGAACTTATGATTGGACCTCTAGCAAGCATTCACAACTACTAGAAATCATTAAGGTAAACCCAACCATAGAATTAAGTAACAAATCCCCTTTACTCCCATACACAATAACCCCCTTATTCAGGTTTAAGTTTCTGTCACTCTCGCAACCCACTATGAGCAAATCATGAACGTATTGAAACACCCTACAACTGGAATTCCCACGCGTGTGTGCGTGCTACTTGTGAGCTGCATTGGGATTTTCCCCAAAGAGGAGAGGAGATGCAGTATAGTAGAGATAAGTATTTCCCTCAGTGAGAACCAAGGTTTATCGAACCAATAGGATAGTCACGCAAAGCCTCATGAACAGCACATGCACACACAAAAGCAAATACTTGCACCCAACACGAGCAAGAGGGTTGTCAATCCCCTTGAACTCGTTAATTGCAAGGATCAAATCTTGTATAGCTAGGTAGATGGATAAATTGTAAAGTAAAATAAAAGAAGTAAAATTGTAGCAAAGGTATTTTGGATTTTATAATATGATACAAGTGGACGCGGGGGCCATAGTTTTCACTCGAAGATTCTATCTTGAACGCATAGCAAACTGTGGGCGGACAAATTACTGTTGGGCAATTGATCTAAAAGCACATAGGTATGACATATTCACGACAATGATCATGTATATAGGTATCACATCCAAGACAAGTAGACCGACTCCTGCCTGCATCTACTACTATTACTCCACCAATTGGCCGCTATCCAGCATGCATCTATGGTATTAAGTTCATGAAAAATGGAGTAACGCCTTAAGCAAGATGACATGATGTAGAGAAAGTAAACCCAATCAATATGAATAAAACCCATCGTTTTACACTTAATAGCAACAATACAAATATGTTTCTTGTCCCCTTCTATCACTGGGATATAGAGCACCGCAAGATTGAACCCATCACAAAGCACCTCTCCTACTGAAGATAAATCAATCTAGTTGGCCAAACCAAACAGATAGATCGGAGAGAAATACAAAGATATAACAATCATGCATAATAAATTTCAGAAAAGACCCAATTACTTTCAATGAATAATCTAATCATAAACCCACAATTCATTGGATCCCAACAAAAGAAGATTACATAGGATAGAACTCCGAGAAGATCGAGGAGAACATGGTATTGAAGATCAAGGAGAGAGAAGAAGCCATCTAGTTACTAGCTATGGACACATAGGTCTGTGGTAAACTACCCATGCATCATCGGAAGGTAGCAAGGATGATGTAGAAGCCCTCCGTGATCAATTTCCCCTCTAGCAGAGTACCAAAAAAGTCCTCTAGATGGGATCACAGAAAAACAGAAGCTTGCGGCGCCAGAAAAAGGGTTTCAGGTGGCTCTTTGTTGCTTTCCCAATATTTGAGAATTTATAGAAGTGGAATTAGGTCAGATAGAGCCTCGTGGGGCCCACAACATAATAGGGTGTGACCCCCCATAGGGCGCGCCCTGTTGCCTTGTGTCTCTTCGATTGTCGTCTGGTCTCCTTGATACGTCTCCAATGTATCCATAATTTATGAAGTATTCATGCTGTTATATTATCATTCTTGGATGTTTTACAATCATTTTATAGTAACTTTATATCTTTTTTTGGGATTAACCTATTGACATAGTGCCCAATGCCAGTTGGTGTTTTTGCTTGTTTTTTACATCACAAAAAATCAATACCAAACGGAGTCCAAACACAGCGAAATTTTTTGGAGAATTTTTATGGACCAGAATACACAACTTGGGCCAAAGAAGTACCAGAGGGGTGCCCCGAGGGGGGAACAACCCACTAAGGCACATCCTTTCTCACATGCATGTATCTTCTCATAGGGCATCTTAAGTGCACAGAGGATTTTGTCCGACTGGTACATGTTTGCAGGCATTACATGGCCTTTGGGTAGAAAGCATCCAAATACTGTCATCACCATGTCGTAGCATTCTTTGCCCAAGTTGAATTGAGCATTCAGAGCCATTATTTGTGAGATGGCATCCAACTGACAAAGCTCAGTGTGCTCGTGGAGAGGATGTTTTGAAGACTCCAACATTTCATTGACGGCTTTTGCAGATTCCTCCATCTCATCGCCCGAATCCCGAGCATCATCGAACTCTTGCACCATGTCTTCCACCCCGGTACCTTGCTTGTCGGTGCGACGACGAACCACCTCAGCTCTGGCATGTTGGGCAGACTCACCATGAAATGTCCACACCGTACATCCAAGCGCAAAACCACTCTTCTGCAGGTGTTTTCCCATTTCTTCCTCTGCCCTCTTGTGCCAATTGTCACACCAGACACAGGGGCACCAGGTTTTCTTCTGGTCATTTGCAAATGTGACTCTCACAAACCCCTTGGTTTTTGCTAACAATTCATTGGTCATGTCTTTCTGACTAGTGTGACCGGTGTACATCCACGCACGATCACTCATCTTGCCTACCTACACTCTAATAGGTATAGATAGGTCCATCAGCATGTATATTTATCAGTTAATCCAGTTTGTCAATTTTATTACGTCCATGCAACCTACACTCTAATAGGTAAAGATAGGTCCTAATCCCACCCGAGTATGTGTAGATTGAGTACGTTCTCCATGCTCTACCCCATTCTGAGACAAAATTTCGACAGCACCTGCTCGCTGTTCCTCAAATACACGTCTCGGCAATAAGCCGAGAGAATGTGCATCCGGAGAACAACACGGAGGCGCTACCAAAATTTTGTCTCGGAATGGGGTAGAGCATGGAGAATGTACCCAATCTACACATACTCGGGATGTCCATGGAAATCGCTGGACAATCCGAATAAGTTATGGCGATAAATATGCTATTGAATGCATATTTATCGATGCAACCCTTTCGGACGGGAGACGCCTAGGTTACACGACTTAGCATGAAAATGAAATCTACTGACATGGTTAAAAGAGCGTATGAGGTGAAGGTGGATTCATAGCTCACCCTCGGCTGTAGAGGAAGTAGTCGAACAACGGCGGGATCACAGACCAAAAACTTCTACCATGATGACTCCAAGGAGATGAAATAGCACAAATCCTGCAAATTTTACCGATCAAGTCAAGAAAATTTAGGACATCACATCACATAAACCATTGACACTTCGAACTATGAAAAAACCTTTGACCCCTCGGCGATCCTCGACCCCTCGACCTTCTTCTCTTTCCTTTTCTACTTTTTCTACTTCTTCTTGTCCTTCTTCTTCTTCTTCTTCTTCTTCTTCTTCTTATTTTTGTTCATCTTTCTTCTTAACCTAAACTAAACTAAATCTAAACCTAAACCTAAAAAAATAGAAGAAAAAAAACCTAAACCTAAACCTAAACTAAACTAAATCTAAACCTAAAACTAAGAAAAACTTCGACCCCTCGACCTTCTTCTCTTTCCTTTTCTACCTTTTCTACTTCATCATCATCATCATCATCATCATCATCATCATCATCATCATCATCATCATCCTCATCCTCATCATCATCATCATCATCCTCCTCATCATCATCATCCAAGATTAGTAGACCGACTCCTTCCTGCATCTACTACTATTACTCCACACATCGACCGCTATCCAGCGTGCATCTAGTGTATTAAGTTCATGGAGAAACGGAGTAATGCAATAAGAACGATGACATGATGTAGACAAGATCTATTCATGTAGGAATATACCCCATATTTTATTCTTAATAGCAACGATACAGGCGTGCCTCGCTACCCCTTCTGTCACTGGGTGAGGACACCGCAAGATCGAACCCATCACAAAGCATCTCTTCCCATTGCAAGAAAAATCAATCTAGTTGGCCAAACTAAACCAAAGATTCGAAGAAGAAATACGAGGCTATAAATAATCATGCATATAAGAGATCAAAGAAGACTCAAATAATATTCATGAATATAGATGTGATCATAAGCTCGTAATTCATCGGATCCCAACAAACACACCGCAAAACATCATTACATCAAATAGAACTCCAAGAACATCGAGGAGAACATTGTATTGAGAATCAAAAAGAGATAAGAAGCCTTCTAGCTACAGCGTACGAACCCATAGGTCTATGGTGAACTACTCGCGCATCATCGGAGGAGCACCAATGAGAATGATGAACCCCTCCGTGATCATGTCCCCCTCCGACAAGGTGCTGGAATAGGTCTCTAGATTGGATCACGTAGTCCTAGAACTTGTGGTGTCTAGAATTGTGTTTCGTCGACTCCCCTAGGGTTTTTGGAATATCTGAGTATTGCTAGAGCTGAGAGGCGCCGAGTGATACATATCCATTGTATCTACTTTTCCAAACTCTTTTGCCCTTGTTTTGGACTCTAACTTGCATGATTTACGGAGGTGATTATTGGAATTAATAAAAAATATTGGCGAAAGAATCAGCTAAAGGGGGCCCACACCCTGGCCACAAGGGTGGGGGCGCGCCCTCCATCCTTGTGGGCCCCTGGACCTCCACCGACCTCAACTCCAACTCCATATATTTACGTTCGGGGAGAAAAAAAATCAAATAGAAGGATCCATCACGTTTTATGATACAGAGCCGCTGCCAAGCCCTGTTCTTCCTCGGGAGGGCAGATCTGGAGTCTGTTCGGGGCTCCGGAGAGGGTAATCCGTTGCCATAGTCATCATCAACCATCCTCCATCACCAATTTCATTATGCTCACCGCCGTGCGTGAGTAATCCCATCGTAGGCTTGCTGGACCGTGATGGGCTGGATGAGATTTACCATGTAATCGACTTAGTTTTGTTAGGGTTTGATCCCTAGTATCCACTATCTTCTAAGATTGATGTTGCTATGACTTTGCTATGCTTAATGATTTTCACTAGGGCCCGAGTTCCATGGTTTCAGATCTGAACCTATTATGTTTTCATGAATATATTTGTGTTCTTGATCCTATCTTGCAAGTTATAGTCACCTACTACCTGTTATGATCCGGCAACCCTGGAATGACAATAGTCGGGACACTTCCCGATGATGACCGTAGTTTTAGGAGTTCATGTATTCACTAAGTGCTTATGCTTTGGTATGGTACTCTATTAAAAGTAGGCCTTAATATCCCTTAGTTTCCAATAGGACCCCGCTGCCACGGGAGGGTAGGACAAAAGATGTCATGCAAGTTCTTTTCCATAAGCACATATGACTATATTCAGAACACATGCCTACATTATATTGATGAACTGGAGCTAGTTATGTGTCACCCTATGTTATAACTGTTGCATGATGAATGCCATCCGACATAATTATCCATCACTGATCCATTGCCTACGAGCTTTTCACATATTGATCTTTGCTTCGTTACTTTTTCGTTGCCACTGTTACGATTGCTACAAAACTGCTACTATTACTTTTGCCACTGTTACCGTTACTTCCATACTACTATACTACTAAATATTTTGCTGCAGATATTAAGTCTTTCAGGTGTGGTTGAATTGACAACTCAGCTGCTAATACTTGAGAATATTCTTTGGCTCCCCTTGTGTCGAATCAAAAAATTTGCGTTGAATACTCTACCCTCGAAAACTGTTGCGATCCCCTATACTTGTGGGTTATGAAGACCTTTTTCTGGCGCCGTTGCCGGGGAGCATAACTCTATTTTTTGAGTCACTTGGGATTATATCTATTGATCACTATGAGGAATTTTATTGTTAAACAAGAAAACTTCAATGCTTATGTTAGTAGACAATTGAAACGTAATCCTTACATGCTTGACCACTTGGGTGATTATATGAATAGAACTGTTAATGATCTTAAGATTATTAGTAAACATGCTTCCATGGTTAAAAATCAAGTCGAAAAAGTACTTAAGGCACAAGATGATTTGCTTAATGAGTTGAATAGTAAGAATAATGATAATGTTATTAGGGTTATGACTAGAGGTGGTAAAATGACCCAGGAACCCTTGTATCCTGAAGGTCATCCTAAGAGAGTTGAGCAAGATTCTTAGAGAACTAATATTGATGCACCTAGTCCTAGTAATAAAATGAAAAAGAAAACTGATAGGACTTTGCATGCTGCTAGTGAACCTGCTATGGACACACCTGAGAATCCCAATGATATTTCTATTTTCGATGCTGAGACACAATCTGGTGATGAACATGAACCTAGCTAGTTATAATGTTAATGATGATGTTCATGTTGATGCTCAACCTAGTAATGATAATGATGTAGAGACTGAACCTGTTGTTGATCTTGATAACCCACAATAAAAGAATCAACGTTACGATAAAGAGACTTCATTGCTAGGAAACATGGTAAAGAAAGAGAACCATGCGTTCAGAAACCCATGCCCTTTCCTCCTAAGCCATCCAAGAAAAAGGATGATGAGGATTTTGAGCTCTTTGCTGAAATGAGTAGACCTATCTTTTTGTGTATGTGTTTGACTGATATGCTTAAAATGCCTCCTTATGCTAAGTATATGAAAGATATTGTTACTAATAAAAGAAATATATCGAAAGCTGAAATTTCCACCATGCTTGCTAATTATACTTTTAAGGGTGGAATAGCAAAGAAACTTGGAGATCCAAGGGTACCAACTATACCATGCCCCATTAAAAGAAACTATGTCAGAACTGCTTTATGTGATCTTGGAGCCGGTGTTAGTTTTATGCCTTTCTCTTTGTATCATAGACTTTAATTGAATAAGTTGACACCTACTGAAATCTCTTTGCAAATGGCTGATAAATCAACTACTATACCCATCGATATTTGTGAGGATGTGTTTGTTGTGCTTGCAAACATTACTATCTTAATAGACTTTGTCATTATTGATATTCCCGAGGATGACAGTATGTCGATCATCCTTGGTAGACCCTTTTTGAATACTGCAGTGGCTGTCGTTGATTGCAACAAAGGCAATGTCACTTTTCATGTTAATGGTAATGAGCATACAGTACACTTTTCGAAGAAACAACCTCAAGTTCATAGTATCAATTCTATTGGAAAAATTTCAACTATTACTATCGAAGGTTGTGAATTCCCTCTTCCTACTGTCAAAAAGAAATATGATATTCTTATTGTTAGGGAAATGCATATCCCTGTTGAGGTAACCTAGTGATATTAAAAAAATTCTCCGGTTTCATGTCATTCGGAAGAAGTTTGTTAATAAGACTTGATCAACCTTGTTAATGGATTTCTTTTGATGAGCGTGAGATGGATGAATTTAGAAAGCACAACTCTCTATAACCATCTTTTACTTTCTGTTATTTCGATTAAATAAAGAAAAATAGTATTTTCTGTCTGTTTTCTAATTTATCCGTGCAATAAAAAAATGTCCCGAAAATAAAAGTTCTCCAAATGCCCTAAAAATTTAGTATGTTTTTATAGAATATTTGAGAATTTTTGTCACTGAACACACACCAAGGGGCCTCACCAGTTGGCCACAAGGGTGGAGGGCGCGCCCTACCCCCTAGGCGCGCCCCTGTCCTTATGGGCCCCACGTGGACTCCCTCCACTTATTCCAGCACCCATCCACTCCTTCCTCTAGAAAAAATCACTCCATAGCTCAAATTCATGTTCTTGCTTGTTTTGCTGCCATTTTCGATCTCCTTGCTCAAAGCTCCATTCACAAAACTGCTTTGGGGGATTGTTCTTCGGTATGTGACTCCTCCATTTGTAACATCCCAATTTTCAATTTCGATGTTATACATAGGTCATCATATGCATATCATGTTTTAATTACATTTTTGGTTGTGATCCTAGAAATCTTAAGTAACTCAAGGACCCAAGGAGAGAGTTGGAGGTTTCACATATTTTCATATTTGAATTTCTCAAATTTGAAAAGAGGATCAATTTGGTTTTAATATTTTTCTCTCCAATTATTTCCAATAATCAAAATAAAAGAGAGAAGATAAAATGACTTCTTCAAAAGAGACGAATATTGGAGAAGAAATTTTAAAATCAAATTTATTTTTTATTTGCATTTTATTTGAATTAGAAAAATATGCATTTTTGAAAATTGCATTTTAGGCCAGAAAAATGTTCACTTTGTTCTGAATATTAGTTTTAGATGGTGAAAATTGTTTCTGGTATTTTTTAGAATTTTTTTTATATTTTATTAGGATTTTCTTCTGGCGATATTTTATTATAAAAAAGAAAAAACTTCCCGCCCGACTGGGCCGAAGGCCCAGCCGAGCAGGCTGACCCGCAGCGCCGCGCCTTCCTCCCGCGCGGGAGAGACCCAACCGCCGTTGCCGTCCGAGTCCGGCCGGGGCACGACTCCCGAGCTACCTCGGCGCCCCTCCCGCAAGCCACACCCCCTCGGCCTTTATAAGCTGGAGCCACCGCGGCCCTCCTCCTCACCTCACCCCGCCAGCGCAAGCCGTTGTCTGCGCTGCCGCCCGCCACCGTCTGCTGCCGCGCCGCACTCCGTCGCACCACCGCTCCGCCGCCCACGCCGCGAGCCACCGCCGCCGTCGCTGCCTCGCTGCCTCGCTAGAGTTCCGCCGCCGCCGTTGACCGCCGTCCCCATGAACCGGTATAAAACCGCCCCGGTTCGCCAGTTCGTTTTTGGTTTTTTTTCGGTTCTTCTGTTTAGATCGGTTTTTATTTTTTTAGGGTTCGCTAGTTAGCGAACGCTTTCTGTTTAGTTCATTTTAACGAACGCGTTCGTTAGTTAGGTTTTCATAGCGAACGTCCATTCATTAGGTTTTCTTTTTATTGTATTTTCAGCCAGGGACCTATCCGTGAATACTTTTCTCACAGATTAGTCCCTGATCTTCAAACCCTCGTTACTTTTTGCTCGTTTGTCCAAATCCAGTGAAACCAACGCCAAAATCTTCGTCTTGTTGGTTTTGACAAATTAAAATTTGGTTGCAAGCATATTTGATTTCGAACTTATTTTGATCGTAGTTTGAGTTCGTTGCTCCGATTTGGTTGATTCTTTTTGCAAATCGAAGCTCTTCAGTTGAACTTTCAGTTTGGATCTTTTCATTTGAGTTTTACCCTTGCATCTTATGCTTGAGTGCTTATGTATGCTATTGTTTGTTCATGATAGATTTTCCAAAGTGTGAAGCGTGCTACTACGAGTCACTAGGGTTTTCAGATCGTCAGCAAGGCAAGTAACACTTTGATCATATCCCTTATTACCCAGTTTTTATGCATTAGTCTCAATCCTCAAACATTGCATGAGTAGGATCTGTTTAACATGTGGGTATTGGGAATTAGTTGTTGAGGTAGTACCTATTGCCCTTTTATTCAAACCTTGGGAGTTACTACATTACGCTTATTATACTTTGCTTTGCTATGCTCGTAGACATGGTTTGGTTTGAGTGATTCATGACAGTTGTGAGTATTATTATGAACTAAGGGTTTACTTAAGGTGTGTACTTTAACACACATCTGGTGGATTGGTTTGTGGGCACCTGGGGAAATCTAGTGTTATCCAAAGGAGAATCCTGGGGTATCTGTGTGATTTTTCCTATGGTTCGCCACCCAGGCTCAAAGGGATCATTATGTTATTCATGCTGGAAACTTCCGTGTGCAGCCACAAGCCACTATGGGCTCTAGCATAGTTGAGTAAGTTGTGGGAAACCTTTCCATGATGGGCTAGTAGATGTAGGGGATTGTAGGTGTACCGGCTTATCTATCGGTTATGGGGACCTCTTCGAAAAGACTGTGTCTCGGTCATCCGTTTCTCAAACATCATGTAGTGCGAGAAATTCAACAGAGGAGATCGAGTCTTGTGGGGAAAAGTGTGCAAACCTCTGCAGAGTGTATAAACTAATCATGGTTAGCCGTCCCGGTTATGGACATTTTGAGTATCTGGTGCTTGAATTTCTATGCTGATCTCATCACTTTACTTAATTAATCTGTGGGGTTATTGATTATTAATTTGGGATTGAAATGGGGTTACCATTCTCAATGTTTTCAACAAACTTTGTAGTTAAATAAAATATATTCCTTTGTTGTAGGGAAAATCTGGCTTTTCGCAAAAAATGATAACCATAGAGCCTCCACCAGCCGTATATGCATATAGTTATAGCTGTTATTTGTTCATTGCTCTTTAGTGTTATATTGCTAGCATATTCCATGTGCTGACCTACACAGGCTGCAACGTACTACGTTGCAGAGTTTTCAGACGAAGAGTAAGGTGCGCTAGGTCGTTGTCATGCACTCAGCTATGCCGTTGGAGTTGATGGACTCATTTACCCTCGAAGCATCCGCTGTAATCTTATTTAGATGGCCTTCATCCATATTATTGTAATAAGTACTCACTTTTGAGACATTCGATGTAATAAGTGTGTGATTGGACTCTGTTATAAATCCTCGACTACTGTGTGTGCCAGCATTACCGATCGAGGGATGACACTTATACATAGAGATTTGACCGTTTGAGGTCGGATCACTACACCATTGGTCCAATTAGTTTTTGTTCTAGTGCTTTATTTATTGCAATTTTTTACTGCTGTGGTGACCTTGTTCTTGAGCTTGCATGTCAAATTTATAGGGTCCAAAGTAATTTTGATGCATGATATAGCCTCTAGGCACTTGTAGGAGTAGTTGCTATCAAATTTTTTGAGTTTGGTTCACTTTTATTTTGAGTCACTAAAAATTTCAGAAATTTTTCAAAGCAAGAAAATGTCTAGGAGAATGTAACAATGTGGTTCTTCGAGGAAGCAAGCATCGAGGCACGCGATACGTGAACCAGACCTTGATCCACCAAGGGAGGCTCAAGTGAAGCCGTGTGAATGGCCATCAGATGAATTTATGGTTCGTGCGGGTTTCATGGATGGATTTTGTGCGTACGTACAAAATGCCGGCCTTGAGGACTTCTTATCAGACAGGTAAATGGGAGATATTTTATACCTAGAGAGGAGCCAAATGAGTATGAGAGAACAGCGGAGGCTGCTCGCCTCCATGCTGCTGCCCTTCAGGCAGTATCTGTTGCATCTTAGTACAACCCCGACTACAATTTTGATATCCACTAGGCCAGCCGTGGCCTTACACCAACTTAGGCCAAAAGCCTAAGCTTGGGGGAGTACGTATTTCTCACCGACATTACATTCATGTTCACACAGTCATTTCAGTTGTCGGTGTTCATACTTTTTCATTGTACTATCCATGTTAGTTTATTTCTTTTTCCCGCTTTCTTCTTGTGTGTTTGATAAGCCTTAAGAAAAACCAAAAAAAATTAGTTGTAGTTTACTTTCTATGCATGTTTAGTAGTAGAATTAAAAGAAAAACCCAAAAAGATTTCTCGTTCTTCTTTTGCTTGTTGGGAGCTTTCCCGTGTAAATAGTTTTCTCATTCTTGTTTTACTTTCATCAGAAAAGAAAATACTCCAAAAATATTTCACAGTGTTTCTTTGAATTTATTTTCTTGGGGGGTCGAGAGGAGAAGACCAAGATGAAAATGTTGAGTGGCTCTCATATGCATTATTGTTGATCTAACAAAGAGCCCATATTACCTTGTCTCCTCCTTTGAATAAATGTTTGCAGATTCCAGCTTAGTCCAATGCATGTGCACTATTATTATTATACACACCGTTCGGTCGTGCAAGTGAAAGGCAATAATGACGATATATGATGAAATGATTGAGATGAGGAGAAGCTAGTATGAACTCAACCTATCTTGTTTTTGTAAATATGATTAGTTCATCGTTCTTGATTCAGCCTATTATGAAATAAACATGTTTGCAATGACAATTAGAGACTATAGTTAATCATGCCATTCTTAATTAGCTAAGAATTTATAATGGTTTACCTTGCGTGCCAACATGGAAATTAAAATGGTTGTGATGTAGTATGATAGGATGGTACCCTCCTTTCAATGATTCGAGTGGCTTGACTTGGTACAAGTTCACGCATGTAGTTGAAACAAAATCAACATAGCCTCCATGATATTTGTGTTCATGGTGATTTATATACTACTCATGCTTGCATTCAATGTTGGTTAATCTCAATGCATGTTTATGACCGTTGTCGCTCTCTAGTTGGTCGCTTCTCAGTCTTTTTCTAGCCTTCACTTGTACTAAGTGGGAATACTGCTTGTGCATCCACTTCCATAAACCCCAAAGTTGTTCCATATGAGTCCACCATGCCTACCTATATGTGGTATTTACTTGCCGTTCCAAGTACATTTGCATGTGCCAAACTCTAAACAATACAAAAAATACACTTCCGTGATGATACATGTTTGTCACAGTAGGTCACGTTTTATGTCATGCATGTACATCCATGACGATTTTATGACAGAATCAAGATAGTCATACCTGTGCTGTCGTAGAAGTGTTCCATGACATTACCAAAATTATCATCACAGAAGTGTCCACTTCCATGACGACAAATGGCGCGTCATGGAAGTGCTTTCGTCAAGGGTGACCGACACATGGCATCCACCGTAATGGGTCACCGTTAAGCTACCGGGTCCGGTTTTGGATCCGGTAACCCGTTAACAGCCTGGACCAATGGGGATTTTCCACGTGTAAAATTCTCATTAGCCGGAGGAAACACGTGTTGGATCACCGTTGGGACATATGTCATCCACTCATTGGGCAGGAGGCGCCTATGATATGTCGACACATGGCACAACCCAACAGAGGCGCATTCCGATGAAAAGGCCGACCCTTTTGACTTGGTCAAAGAGGTAGCGGGCCGACCCACGGAAAGCCTGTTTACGGCCTGTTAGCATATAGCCCATTTACAACCCGCTAGGTCACGGCCCGTTACAGCTTACCCGAATTAGGCCCAATAGCGTCATTTGGGCCGTCCAGTATGATTCCAGCCCGTTGTAACTTCCGGTCCATGTATGGCACATGGCGTCTTTCTGCCCATATGAGGCCATTTGTAAATCTTGCCCATTAACGACCCATGGTGAAACTGGCCCATAATGAATAGTGTATTTCTTTATACCCATTAACCGCCCATTAGTCCGTCGGCCGTTACCAGCCCGTTTTAACTGTCGGCCTTCTAAGGGCCCATTTATTCTTGGGCTCATTTCCAGAATTCGATTACTTACGGTCCGTTACTAGCCTGTTCAGCTTGTGGGCCAAATTCAGCTCGTGGTTACAGTCGGCCTGCTTGTGGCCCGTTAACATGTTGGGCTGTTTTTGTAGCATCATCAATTACAGCCTATTAATGGCCTGTTATGGTCGGGCCATAAAACAGACGATTTCCAATCTAGCCCATTTACGGCCCATTTTGCGGCCCGTCATTGGTCCACAAATAGTACGTCCCATGGTTGGCAAAATGATTATACGTGTTGGGTTCTATGGTAGGGTGCGTCGACTGCAAATTAAAATTCGGGTGGAACAACCAAGAACATGCTACGGGAGATGGATCACAGTTTGTTACCACTAGACGCGCAATGCCATGCAGCGGAAGAAAAGTTGATGCAGCGCGCCCGCGTGGATGGTCTCCTCCTCGTCCGATCTCCCTCGAACAGCCGGTCACCGGATCCCACGTACAAGTTCGCTGGAGCGGGGCAGGTGCACCGCCTCTAACGGCATCCGTGCATGAAGGAGGAACGTCGTGCGGCGGACGGCTAGGTCCGATCACACAACCGGCGGCGAGTGGAGGCGTCTATTCGCAACACATGCAAACCCTAGTGACAGCGCCGAAGCGATCAACTGCATGAGTGTGCCACACCCCCACTTTATATAGGCATCCATCGCTGGCTCAACACTTGGGCCTCGCATGGACCCTAAAGCCCATAAGTCTACTCAGCCAGAATCAAAACACAGCTTGGATCACATCCGACCAGTGTCCTCGGATCCGACCTCGTAGGTTCCTTCCCTTAAGCGCGGGGCCCCTTAGGTTCAAGCCGGCTTGGTCGCATTTCGGATCACCTCCGAACTGCACGGTTGGTAGCGGCCCCTAGCAAGGCATGCCGAACACCAAGCAGACTATGAAGCTGGTTAGGCGAACCTGTCCATCATACTTCTATTCCTTTTGCCACACGATATATATTGCCGGGATCAAGGCGAGTCTGTCATCGTTTTGCTAGCTCGACCTCTTTCTCGTTCTAGTGATGCCGACCACAAACCATATTATCTCATAATCCTTGTCGGATGGCCATGCTTATCCTGGTCGGATCACACGAGGGTCCCAGAGTATATCTCTCCTCATCGGAGAAGCAAATCCCATCTTGCTCAACCATGTCTCGCAACATGGGTCTGGACAAGCCTGAAACCTACCTTTGTAACTACCCAGTCACGGAGTAGCGTTTGGTCGGCCCAAAGCAGGTATATCACCATCCCGAGTACATGCGCCAGCTCAGGTCTTGGGATATAGAACATATGTTGTACTAGAGACTCACAGATGACACATCGCTGCGTCTCATAGTTGGGTCTGTCCGACTCGGACCTTATCTCAACTCGGGTCCGACTACGTCAGATTCGACTAGATCCTTCCGAGTCCATATCATTCGGTTAGCATCCAATGCTCCATGGCTAGTGAGACCAAGCCATCGACCGTGTCATATGCTAGTCTAGTTGGCTGCGCGTCCACACAGCCCTTTGGACTAGGGACCTTTTAGGACGTTCATCATACAATGCATAGTACCACAAACAAGTCACGTACTTGCTGATACACATCATTGATAATGTCCAAGGACTATCTTTATTCATAAACACATAGGAAATATCATCATACATGATTGCCTCTAGGGCATATCTCCAATAGTCTCGCACTTGCAGTAGAGTCAATCAAATAGACATCGAATGCCCATAGCTTTAACACACCCTCATGCTTGGATTGTGGAAGCGGCTTAGTCAACGGATCTGCAACATTTGCATCTGTGTGAATTTTGCATAACTCAACATCACCATTCTTTACGATCTTTCGTATCAGGTGATATTTCCGATCTATGTGTCTAGTCTTGTGGTGATCCCTCGGCTCCTTGTCTTGTGCGATGGCACCAGAATTATCACAATAAAGGTCCAATGGTTTTACCGAGGCTGGGAAAATACCAAGATCATCCAGAAAGTTCTGGATACAAACACCTTCCTTTGCAGCTTCACAAGCCGCAATGTATTCGGCTTCTATGGTAGAATCGGCCACTGTATCTTGCTTGTAACTCATCCAACTCACTGCTCGTCCGTTTATGACATACACAAATCCGAATTGTGATCGACAATCATCTTTGTAGGTTTGGAAACTAGCATCGGCATAACCCCTTCAACGAGCTTTTCCTCACCTCCATAAACTAGGAACATCTCTTTAGTCCTTTTCAGGTACTTCAAAATAGTATTTACCGCTGCCCAATGACTCTCACCTGGGTTGGCCTGGTATCTACTTGTTAGGTTTATTGCAAAAGCAACATCAAGTCGTGTACATATCATGGCATACATGATGGATCCATTTGCCGAGGCATACAGAATCCGACTCATCCTTCTTCGCTCATCAGATGTCGAAGGACTCCGAGTCTCGCTTAGCCTTATACCATGTGAGACAGGCAAGAACCCTTTCTTGGCCTCACTCATGTTGAACCGCTTCAACACTTTATCTATGTACATGATTTGGCTCAAGCCGAGCAGCCTCCTCGATCTATATCTATAGATCTTGATGCCTAAAATGTAAACTGCCTCACCAAGGTCCTTCGTTGAAAACTTGCCACTCAATGATTCCTTGACCGAGTTCAGCATCGGAACATCATTTCCGATCAGTAGTATGTCATCCACATACAAGATCAAAAACACAATCGAGCTCCCACTTAACTGCTTGTATAAACAAGCATCCTGATTGCTTTTGATGAAACCGAGATCAGTGGCGACCTCATCAAAATGAATGTTCCAACTCTGAGATGCTTGCCTCAACCCATAAATGGATCTCTTAAGCTTGCATACTTTACTAGTGCTAGTCGGATCGACAAAACCCTCGGGTTGTATCATATACACGTCCTCGGTTAAATTTCCGTGAAGGAAAGCCGTTTTAACATCCATCTGCCATATCTCATAATTGAAATATGCAGCTATAGCTAGTACGATCCTCATCGACTTTAGCTTCGCTACCGGCGAGTAAGTCTCGTCGTAGTCAATTCCTTGGACTTGTCCATAACCTTTAGCGGCAAGCCGAGCTTTGTGGATCTGAACATTTCCATCCACATCGGTTTTCTTCTTAAAGACCCATCTGCAGCCAATGGCCTTTACGCTAGGCGGCGGATCAACCAAGTCCAAGACTTGATTTTCATCCATGGAATTTAACTCGGATCTCATGGCCTCTAGCCATGCCTCAGAATTCGGGCTCACCGTCGCTTCCGCATATGTTGCCAGCTTGTTGCTTTCTAGCAACAATACATCACGCACTCTGCGCAACTTTCCGACGTCCGTGGTTCCGGTGCCGCTTCCACTACGGGTTCCTTGACTGACTCTGGTATGATCTCATCACCCGCTGAGCCATCCCTGAGTGGTACTCGAATTTCTTCGAGTCGGACCGTACTCCCATTGGCCTTGCTACTGAGAAACTCTTTCTCAAGGAAAACCCCGTTCCGAGCAACAAACACTCTATTCTCTTCCCGGTTGTAGAAGCTATATCCCAAGGTTTCCCTCGGATATCCCATGAATATGCATTTGTCCGACTTGGGTGTAAGCTTTTCTGATATAAGTCGCTTGACAAATGCTTCACAACCCCAAATCTTTAGAAAAGACAAACTGAGAGTCTTCCCAGTCCACATCTCATGTGGTGTCTTATCTCCGGATTTTGATGGTACCCTGTTAAGTGTGAAAGCTGTAGTTTCTAGAGCGTATCCCTAGAATGATAAGGGTAAATCCGATTTGCTCATCATAGATCGAACCATGTCCAACAAGGTACGACTCCTCTGTTCTGACACGCCGTTTCGTTGTGGCGTACCCGGAGGTGTGAGCTGAGGTACTATACGTTGGCTTTTCAGATGATCATCAAACTCCTAGCTCATGTACTCACCTCCATGATCCGATCGTAGAAGTTTTATAGTTTTGCCGAGCTGATTCTCAACCTCATTTCGAAACTCTTTGAACTTTTCAAAAGTTTCTGAGTTGTGCGTCATCAAATAGATATATCCATATCTACTCAAGTCGTCGATAAAAGTCACGAAGTACTGATAGCCACCTCTGGCAGTTGTGCTCATTGGACCACACACACATCACTATGTATAAGTTCCAATAGCTCGGACGCCCTCTCACAACTCTTTGCGAAAGGAGACTTAGTCATCTTGCCGAGCAAGCATGATTTGCATGTCTCGAACGACTCAAAGTCGGACGAGGTTAGGAGCCCATCATCATGGAGCTTCTCATGCGTTTCAGACTAATGTGTCCAAGACGGCAATGCCAGAAATATGTCGGATTTATCTCATTAGGCTTATGCCTCTTGACATTCACGTTATAGACCAGTTCCTGTTCTAGATTCAATATAAATAGCCCATCAACAATGGGTGCATAGCCGTGGAACATACCATTCAAATAAAACGAACAACCATTGTCCTTTAAATTGAATTCATAACCCTGACTCATCAAGCATGAGGCAGAAATAATGTTCCGACTAAGTGCAGGAATGTAATAACAATTATTCAATTCCAAAAGAAATCTAGAAGGAAGCTGGAGCTGCATCGTGCCGACCTCCAACGTAGCAACTCTTTCTTTGCTGTCGACCCTGATGTCAATCTCCCCTTGTGCCACACGCCTAGTTCTTACCAGCCCCTGCATCGAGTTGCAAATATGAAGAACCAATCCGGTATCAAATACCGAAGAGCTACTAGGTGTGTCAGAAAGGTAAATGTCTATAACATATGCAACAAGTGTACCTTTGCCCGAAGAAGCAGTTTTGGCCTTCTTTCCTTGCTCTGCAAGCCACTTGCCACAGTTCCTCTTCCAGTGACAGGTCTCCTTGCAATGATAGCAAATGGTCTTCGAGTCTGGTCCAGACTTTGGTGCAACGACGGAGGTTACTTTCTTCGTGCCCTTTGCCTTAGCCTTTTTCTTGGACCAACTCTTCTTGAACTTAGCTGATTTTTGCACCATCAACACTTGATGTGTGCCTTTCTTAATATCTTGCTCTGCCATTTTGAGCATCCCATGCAATTCGGTGAGCTTCTTATCCATGCCATGCATACGATAGTTCGAGATGAACGTCCCATAGCTGGGCGGAAGAGAACCCAGAACCACATCAGTAGCCAGCTCATCCAAGAGCGGGAAACCCAAGCGATCCAAAGCCTGCACATATCCGATCATCTTGATCACATGTTGGCTTAGTGGATCACCTTCCTTCATCTTGCAATCCATCAAGGATCGCCAGACGTTGAACCTTTCGGTCCTAGCCTGTGTCTAAAACATGCTCTTGGGACTCTCAATCATATCGTAAGCCTCAACATTTTCGAAATGCTGTTGCAAATCGGGCTCCATACAAGCCAGCATCAGACAGCTGATCTCCGTTGATTCATCAACGAGTTTCTGGTAGGTATTCTTAGCTATGGCACTAGCATTATCAGCAGGTTCCTTTGGAAGTGGATCCTCTAGAACTTGTTCCTTTTTATCATGCTTGAGAACAATTCTCATATTTCTATACCAGGTGGTAAAGTTTGTTCCATTCAGTTTATCCTTTTCCAGAATTGATTTCAATGCAAAGTTGGGTTGAGCATGTGGTGCCATTGATCTACAATAGAAAATATGCAATCACTAAGCAATGTGTTTATGTAGAGTAATTTAAGCTCAGCCTTAAATGCAAATACTCCCACTGAGGTTGGCATCCCTCTGCAAGCTCTCAGTGATTCAGGATCCGACTAGCACATGTGACTAGTGAGCTTTAGCATCACTGCTGGACAACATGCCTATTCGGTAAGCAACTCCTTGCTAATCGTATCTCAATACGACTCCTGTCGGTCGGGAAGGTATCTCATACCCCGGCCCCCAACCTTCTTTGCCACAAGGCCCAAAACCGTTTTGATAGCCTTGTCAAGTTAACCTGATGCAGTGCATGTCCGCGTACGACACGAACCCTTCAGTTCAAGGACACCTAGCAGCACTCCAATTTTATGAGCCCACTACTAGACGTACTTAACGTGTGAAGGTGCAGCATCGGGAATGGCAAATTTCTTGATATTAACGAGGGATCTTTCTATCATTCTAACATGCATAGAAAACAAGAAGCATAACAATCACAAATAAAACATATATTGTGAAATAGTATGGCTCCTTCATGGATGTTCTTCCAGGCCAGCTCCGACTTCGATGACCATCTAGGAACTCCATCTTGTTTGTCACGCCGGGACGCCAAGCCACCAACCTGATCTCTATTATCCAACTACTACAGCTAGTAATGAATTTTACATAGAGTCACAAGTCGACACGCAGGTCGTTACACAATATAATGACAGCACTTTGGCTCCTGCCGGTCGACAAATATGACACGCAGGCCGTGTATAAATTACACACGTGCATCACATACACATGAGCCATACTAATCACATCAAACCTGCAAAACAAAGTTACACATAGAATCACATTCTACCGGTTTGAGTGATCGTGTACAAAATACAAGGCACTACGCACAAGGCGGTCCCGCCGAATTTTCCGATCTGACCGATCTCATCGATCATCGCGAGTCCGATTCGGATTTACGTTTCACTGTTAACCCTGATGGAGGATACCGATCGGTAGGGGTAGGTTGTGTCACGACCTCATCGACTTCGATCATCAGAAAACATAGCCACATCGATCCCCATGTACAGTTGATCTCATCAACCATGCACACAGCCGATCTCATCAACGACAACAGATCTCATCTATTGCCTCCACATATCTAATATGCATACGATCCGAATTCAAATCCTATAGCAGAGGCTCTGATACCACTGTTGGGTTCTATGGTAGGGTGCGTCGACTGCAAATTAAAATTTTCCAATGCGCGGAACAACCAAGAACAGGCTACGGGAGATGGATCATAGTTTGTTACCACTAGACGCGCAGTGTTGTGCAGAGGAAGAAGAGTTGATGCAGCGCGCCCGCGTTGATCGTCTCCTCCTCGTCCGATCTCCCCCGAACAGCCGGTCACCGGATCCCACGTACAAGTTTGCTAGAGCGGCGCAGGTGCACTACCTCTAACGGTATCCGCACGTGTAGAAGGAACATCGTGCGGCAGACTGCTAGGTCCGATCACATAATCGGTGGCGAGTGGAGGTATCTATTCGCAACACATGCAAACCCTAGTGACAGCATCGAAGCGGTCAACCGCATGAGTGTGCCGCACCCCCACTTTATATAGGCGTCCATCGCGGGCTCAACACTCGGGCCTTGCACGGACCCTGAAGCCCATAAGTCTACTCAGCCAGAATCCGAACACAACTCGGATCACATCCGACCAGTGTCCTCGGATCCGACCTTGTAGGTTCCTTCCCTTAAGCGCGCGACCCCTTAGGTTCAAGCCGGCTTGGTCGCAGTTCGGATCGCCTCCGAACTGCACGGTTGGTAGCGGCCCCTAGCAAGGCATGCCGAACACCAAGCAAACTATGAAGTTGGTTAGGCAAACCTGTACATCATACTTCCATTCCTTTTGCCACACGATATATGTCGGGCTCAAGGTGAGTCTGTCATCCTTGTGCTAGCCCGACCTCTTTCTCGTGCTAGTGATGCCGACCACAAACCAGATTATCTCATAATCCTTGTCGCGTGGCCATGCTTATCCTGGTCGGATCACACGAGGGGCCTAGAGTATATCTCTCCTCATCGGAGGGGCAAATCCCATCTTGCTCGACCATGTCTCGCAGCATGGGTCAGGACAAGCCTGAAACCTACCTTTGTAACTACCCAGTCACGGAGTAGCGTTTGGTCGGCCCAAAGCAGGTCTATCACCATCTCGAGTACATGCGCCATCTCGGGTCTTAGGATATAGAACATATGTTGTACTAGAGACTCACAGATGACACGTCGCTACGTCTCAGAGTTGGGTCTGTCCGACTCGGACCTTATCTCAACTCGGATCCGACTACGTCAGATCCAACCAGATCCTTCCGAGTCCATATTATCCGGTTAGCATCCAATGCTCCATGGCTAGTGAGACCAAGCCATCGACCGTGTCATATGCTAGCCTAGTCGGCTGCGCGTCCACACAACCCTTTCGACTAGGGACCTTTTAGGACGTTCATCATACAATGCATAGTCCCACAAACAAGTCACATACTTGCTGATACACATCATTGATAATGTCCAAGGACTATCTTTATTCATAAACACATAGGAAATATCATCATACATGATTGCCTCTAGGGCATATCTCCAACAATACGGCTCGTAGATGGCCCATAGATAAGACGGCCCGTAGAAGGCCCATGGATCCTATGGCCCATAGAAGGCCCATGGATCCTGTCGTGGAATTGTCACGACAGATGTCCTAGTGTGAGGACTTAGTCGTGAGGCCAACACATCTATGTGGTAGCTTGAGAGGGGTTGATCGGGATGAGAGACGCGAGGCGGATCATCACACAAGACAATGATTTAGACAGCTTTGGGCCTCAGGAAACATCATTCGGAATAGCCCTACATGATGTTTGTGGCTAGGTCTCATTATGCTCATGAGGGAGTCGCCGGTAAACCGGCTCTTTGTGTCTAGCCCTAGAGATTGTTTCTTCTTGCTTGTCCCTCTTGGGGAGCCCTGCCCCTCCTTATATAAGTTAGAGGGGCGGGTTACATGTGGATTCCTATTAGGATTAGGACTAGTCTACCTTCTAATACAAACCGGATACAAATCCGGGTTTTAACTCCTTGTAGGTAAATATTCCTCACGCTTTTGCTCTTAAACCGGACCACCATTAACATAAACCGGCCTTCTGGGCCTTGGGCCTTGTCATCCGTCTATCATGCCCGCCGGATTACCAGTCAGTCATAATGTTCAGACAGGTTGCTTGTAAACCGTCTCGTCAGGGCGGGTCGCCAGTGAATCGCCAAGTGTCAACTGGGTCTCAAGTAAACCGCCAAGCCCGACCAGGTCATATTTTCGGCGGGGTCATACCGCGAGGTATATCCCCGACATTAGCCCCCAGTTTAATTTGGATTTATCCATGTTAAACTGATCTACAATATAAACACAAGAACAAATTTGACAGGTTGTGCTCCGGGATAAATATTTTGTAAGCCGGCACCTGATCATCCTTAAGTCCTTGTCATTTCCTCCTTCTAGAAAATCTGGGTCAGTAGACCAGCTTCGTAATCAATTTAGCTTGTAGAAAAAATGTTGTAAATAAAGAATCCATTTGACTCGGCCTTCAATGCTCTGACTTGAAAAAATATTGGTCTTCAAATATTCAACTGATATTTAGCCGGCTTGAAGATGTAGGACTTGCCGGTTTATGATTACCACCATTGCCGGGTTATAAAAACTGATAATTCTAGGTCATGATTGTTGCCAATGCCAGTTCATGATTGTTGCCAATGCCAGTTCATGATTATTGATGACAACCGAGTTATGATTGTTGCAGACACCGGGTCATAATAATTGGTGACGCCGGGACAATCTGGTTTGCCCAAAACAGAGAATTTGAAAATATTTCTCCCTTATATCCGTGTTACCTGTAGCCCCCAAGTCTTGAACAGAACATAGTGATGATTTGAGACTTGTTTCCGTATAATTACTGCCACTTTGAAGAAATCCATGTTGTTCATCTCAGTCACTAGTAAAAACTGAATACTCCATATATGTAGCCCCCAAGTGCCGGGTTGTCATGCTTGCAGCAGCCTGGGACTTGTCATTTGCCTTATACTCATAAAAAACTTTCCACTAGTGTAGCTCCCAAGGGCCAGGTCATTATGCAATAATGAGCAGGGACTATGTAAATATAATCATGTAGATTTGAGCAGTAATGTGTAGCCTCCATCGTAGGGCTTGAACCCACGTCCACAAGGTTAAGAGCTTTGTGCTTTATCAACTGAGCAATGGACCCTTCAATATAATGGATTTAACTTGTGTACCTTGAATTGTTGACAGGACCATTGGTAGCCCCCAAGGGCCGACTCATTATGAAGTGATGAGTCGGGTCTTCAATAAGGCCAGTAAAAATGACTTTGCATTAGCCCCCAAGTGTCATGGTGCATGCTTGGAGCGACATGAGACTTGCGTATTTGATGTAATCTCAACTTGAATAATGTATCCCCCAAGTGCCGGGTCGTAAGCCTGCAACAACTCAGGACTATTCCTTCAATTGTAGAATAAATCATATCCATTGATAATATGATAGCCATTGCGCTAAAGCGACTTTGAAAACCTTAATCATAATACTGGTTATTGATAACCATGATAAAAATCCAGCCATGTTGGCTATTTAAAGATTTGAATAATATAATCTGGTTTGAAAACCGATTCCTGCCATATAAACCGGTATATCCGTGCACATATGATACATGCTATGATGATGTAATGATGATGCAATATATGATGATGTATATGTATGATCAAGAGGGTTTAAGCTATGGTTCGGATACGACCAGAGTCCCCAAGTAGTCATAATTGTGGCATTGCGCCGATCAAGAGGTGTAGCTATGGTTCGAATACGACCAAGCCCCCAAGTGATTTTCCTGGTGCCCTTATGCCTATCAAGAGGTGTAACTATGGTTCGAACCCATAGCCCCCAAGTGATTTCCCTGGTGCCCTTATGCCTATCAAGAGGTGTGACTATGGTTCGGATACGTCCAGGCCCCCAAATGATTTCCCTGGTGGCCCTTATGCCTATCAAGAGGTGTGACTATGGTTCGAACATAGCCCCCAAGTGATATTGTGAGTTGTGCCCAAGGGATACCCATGTTTGAGCTGTGCTATGCGGCATACTCTCTTTGGCCCCTTACGATAATATTGGCTTGATAGCCGGATCACCGAAGTAACCAGAGATGTGCTCTTATGATAATATTGGCTTGATAGCTGTACTAATAGGGTAGTCACAGCTGTGATCAACAAGCAGGAAACCCCCAATTGATTAATAATATGATAAACCAATAAGGCAGGATGCCCATGTTTGAACCGCACATCATGGCAGCAAGTTCTCTTTGGCAATCTTTAATTTTTTGCAAGAGATAACTTCTTCTTGAACCGGATGTTAAATCGGATATTGTGAGCTTTAAAGCTTTATGGGAGAAATCTTTCCCTTGAACCGTATTTTAAACCAAAATCTTCGTTTTTAGCCAAAAACTTTCTGACGGCCTTTAAACTCGAACTTGCGAGAGATTAATTCCAGAAATTCTTAAACTGGATTTGAGAGCTTCAGAGCTTTGTGGGAGAACAGATTTCTCTTGAACCGGATTGTAAACCGGACATTTGAGAGCTTTAGTGAGTCTGACTTCCCTTGAGCCGGATTTTAAACCGGATATTTGAGAGCTTCAATGCTTTATGGGAGAGAGATGTCTTTTGAACGGGATTTTGAACTAGAATCCTTCTTTTTAAGCCGGAATTTTTTTGATGGCCTTTAAATATTCACCAATGAGGCAGTACTCCTAAGACCGGGTTATTTTCCCTCCAATGATCCAGAGTTCTTGAATTTGCTGACAAAATTTACTGAGTCATGTCATCGTAGCCCCCGAGTCTCAAGATGACTCGAGGAGTTGGCTTGAGATTCTTCATACTTGGCCCTGATATAAACCGGCATATAACTGTACAACAGACCGCTGTCATATGTTGAAGCTGGAAGCGAGGTGGCGAGTTAATGATCTTCACAACACTCATTGTATATCCTTGGCGTTTGATAACATAATGTGAATTTGCAGAAGGTTGAGGTGACTGCGGCGGGCTATAAATGATCCTGTATGAACCGTGTCAGCAACTCGGCCAATGGTTCCTTCCAACTGGCTGTTTGAAGTTTAAGCAAACTGTAGTGGCGGTGACTTGTGCACCTGCCCATTGAACCATCCAGTGCAGACGGTGGTTGATGATAATTTGCCTCCAATTTGAAAGAAAACTGGGCTACCCAAGCAGTGACTGGCTTTATACTCAATAAACAGCTCATGCGGACAGGTGCGGCTTGGTGTGTTGATGTAGACCAGGCCGCGAGAGACGGACAGCAAAGACGACCGCGGCTTCAGAGGCATCACAGATAGTTGTGTTGGTCACGGTATTATAAGTCGGCGTGGACGGGTGAGTTAGACACATCATGTTGACATAAAATGGTCTGCAGAATGACGGCTTGCACATATATTCATCATGCTTGATGGTATGGTCAAATGCTAGCGCATTATAATGGTGGCGCGAGTTATACATCCATGACACGGCCATAGCTTTTGAGATGAACAATTGCTCCTGATATGTTAAGCCAGAAATTATTCACCGCGGAGTTGAGGATCACCATGGTGACACTGAAATTAATGACGTCCGAGTCGACCGCGGGAGCAGACAGATGAGTTGGCCCGGTGTTGTAAGCCGGTGCGGCCGAGCAAGTTGTCCTCTATGTTGTAAGCCGACGCGTGAACCGGCCGCGAGGACAGAAGGGCGAGTCGTCCGTGGCGTTGTAAGGCGGTGCGGACGGGCGAGTCGGCCGACACGTTGACGTAAACCGGACCGCGACACGCCTGTCCGTGAAGCTGCGCGACACAGCCGAACATGCATCCGTGGTATAACACCACCCCTTTTTCTTTTAATAGTTCCCCTGCGTAAAAATATTACAGGCCAGAGTAATTGTTGTCGGAGGAATTAACATGTACTGATAAAATACATAGGAAAAATAACACCTGATATTTCTTGCCAGATGCTGGCGCCGGATGATGCATAGTGCTGCTTTTGTTTTTGACAGAAGAGTTGATTGGTTCTCTGTCTTCTAGTGCCCGAGGTCTCCATGTGACCTTCTCCTCTTTATTTTTGTGTGTGTGTGTTTCAAAAAGGCTGGCGCCTGTCCTCATCCGTTCTGACATTTATCTAGAGGTACGAGGCTGATGATCCTTTGGTATTACATCCTTGTGAAACTTTGGGACCTGTGCTAATTCATCTCGACCTGCATTATACCTTCCATGAGATGTGCTAGTAATAAGTCCTTTCCTTATTCTCCTTTTCTTTTGGCCTTTGACTCCCGCAGATTTCTCCTACATGTGTGTGCCCCATCAAACAAGGCTAGCGGGCACATGCCCCGAGCACGTCTTTGTCCGGGGCCTTGGGCGTCTGCTACTGTAGTGGCGACAGCAATAACAGCGGATCCTACCGCTGCCCCTTTATTTTGCTGATGCTATCCACATGCAGCCGCTAATCACCGCCCATATGATTGCTACAAGTATTAAAATCCAAGCCCTCCTGACCGTTGCTAGTAACTCGGACCGCTTGGGATAAACCACCCGCCTTTTTATAAATTTGGTATGCATTGTCCAGCTTGAGTACCCAATACGGGCGTGGGACCGAGTTCAACTCTAGTACGGCTCCGTGTTACCGCTTCTGCTTTATGCTCCCGAGTCGCCGAATCCCTATTATCCTCTGCTAGACGCAACCGACGTGCGCGAGGGTGATGTTGATGTAAGTGGACGCCGGTGTTGACGAAAAAATCCAGCCGTACGAATCATCTAACCCGGCATGGTAGCAAAGTTACTGATGTTTGTTGAAGAATTTTTGACCAGTCAAAATCTGAACCATGCGCGCGATGCCCCTCGGGAACGATTGCCTTTGAAACTTTTTTTTTCTTTTTTTTTCAATCTCAACCGACAAACTCCTTCATCCGGTTCTTCTTTTATTGGACGAATCGCGAGCTCATTGATCCCTGAAAGTGTTCCCTCCAAGAACTCAACACCACCGTGCGCAGGCCCCACGGTGGGCGCCAACTGTCGTGGAAATGTCACGGCAGATGTCCTAGTGTGAGGACTTAGTCGTGAGGCCAACGCATCTATGTGGTAGATTTAGAGGGGTTGATTGGGACGAGAGACGCAAGGCGGATCATCACACAAGACAAGGATTTAGACAGCTTTGGGCCCCGGGAAACATCATCCTGGATAGCCCTACATGTTGTTTGTGGCTAGGTCTCATTATGCTCATGAGGGAGTCACCGGTAAACCGGTTCTTTGTGTCTAGCCCTAGAGATTGTTTCTTCTTGCTTGTCCCTCTTGGGGAGCCCTACCCCTCCTTATATAAGTTAGAGGGGCGGGTTACATGTGGATTCCTATTAGGATTAGGACTAGTCTACCTTCTAATACAAACAGAATACAAATCTGGGTTTTAAATCCTTGTAGGTAGATATTCCTCACGCTTTTCCTCTTAAACCGGCCCACCATTAACATAAATCGGCCTTCTGGGCCTTGGGCCTTGTCATCCGTCTGTCCCGCCCGCCGGATTACCAGTGAGTCATGATGTTCAGATAGGTTGCTTGTAAACCGTCTCGTCAGGGTGGGTCGCCAGTGAATCGCCAAGTGTCAACTGGGTCTCAAGTAAACTGCCAAGCCCGGTCGGGTCATATTTCCGGCCGGGTCATACCACGGGGTATATCCCCGACAGATCCTATGGCCCGTGGAAGGCCCATGGATCCTACAGCCAGTGGAAGGCCCATGGATCATGCAACCGTGAGGGCCATGGTCACTAGAGTAGGTAGCAGGACCATGGTCACAACAGTCCGTGTGTTGCCATGGTTATTGTGGCCTAGTTTATTGTGGCCACTAGAAAAACGCGGAAAAAGAACTACAGTGACTACAAGGAAACAACTAAACAAGACAATAAGGTAATAAATAAGCAAGGAACTAATGCTAGGCTATTACGACTATTACACATATTACATCCACTGGGCATCAAAGTTCGCCACCAGTGCAAATATAGGGAACAAAGTAGCATCTTACATACACTGGCCGTCAAAATTGGCCACCATTGCAAATAAATGCGGCAGCAAAACAAGTCCATAACTGAAACAACCTCAGAAGATCTGAAGAAACATTATGCTGGCTATCCACAATGCTGGCAATAAGCTTAGCAATCTTATTAGCTTTGTCTAAAATCCTCCAACACTTGTTGTTGCACCAGAAAATATGCATCTGAATGCTCCAGGGACTTCCGCAGTCCTTGCGCTTCTTGTCGCAGCACAGCTGATCGATGTCTTTCATCTTGTAGTTGAGACTCAAGAAACCGAACTTATTCAGACAATGAGTTTGAATAGCTTGTGCAAGCGGTAGTGGCCAGTAACTCAAACACTAAACCTAGACAGGACTTTGGGGTTGTCTCACTATCTTCAAGATAGTTTTCCTTAGCTATTTTATCAGCTTTGTTGGAGACCAACAAGGATGTCTCACTATCCTGAACCTTATCTGCATTACTTCCTTTACCATTGCTTAATAAGGCACTCTTCCCCAATATTCTGTCAGCATTCTAAAAGAAGAAACAAGCGGACACATAACAGGTTTAGCATGTACTAGTATATGAAACTCATTTCGGTGAACCAGTTCATTAGTAAGGTGGACAGGATTAAACTACCAAGTCTTCTATTGCCAGGTAGTACATAATAAAAACATCAAACAAACATATATCTATGTCCTATGGTCACTGCATTGTCTTGCCAAATCAAATAGAGACACGGTTCAAATCATATCAATTCAAGACAAAGCAGCACTAAAAGAATACAAAGCATGGGAAACTACATGGCACAACAAGATTTCAGATGGGTACCACGGGTCTACATGTACAACAACACTATTGGCTCTATTGTGACGCTAGTAATGTGCATGATATGAGAAGTCAATTGTATAAACAATTGAAATTGAAATCAACAGAGCTATTGATAAGAGCAAACACGTTAAAGAAACATGAGTGAACATACCTGATGTGCCATTGGAGTTTTGATTGCACCTTTCAATTTAAAAATGAGTTTGTATGAGTAAAGATAGTGATACAAGAGCAAAGCAGTATGCACGATAGCAATGGAATCTTAAATGAGAACAGAGTACAGTAAGATGCAAGAATATAGTACTTAAAAATAGAAAATGATCTCATAGACCTTACCACATTCTTGGTTCGGGACTAGTACAGAACAAGGCATTCCCAGTCATCGTCCAGTAAATGTGTCTCAGGAGAACGTAAGGGAATTTGATGAGTTTCTTCGCCAGTGAAGTATGTTTTCTTCAGGTAATTCTGATACTGCCACCAAGCATTCTTGAAGATAGCAGAGGTATTAGCATAGGTTACCTCATTCTGAGTTTCCAAATCGGTCCTTCTCTATAGAGAAAATGGGAATTTTTTTTGTATTATAACCATCATGGAGGTAGAATGTATGGGACAAAGCAAAGTAATTGCCATGAATAACATTACTTACACATAACTCCTGGACAAACACCTGCAACTGGAATTTTCCTTCATCTTCAGTATAATATTTCCATGATGGGAAGATATGCACATAGGATTTAACAACATCAAATGTGATAGATGCTAAACTACGACTTGCTGATTGTGCTTCCTCCACAGGAATATGTGTACTAACTGGTGGAGTTGGGGTTCACCATGGTAGTACTGGCGCTTTGGGCACTGGAGCTGCCTTACTAACTGCTCTTGTTTGGGAGCTCTATGGTGGAGATGGTGATGTGTCAACAGGAACTGGGTTACTATCTGCTGGGGTTGGGGTTAGATTGGGTGAAGCTGGTTCTCTGTCCATCGCAGTAGGGGTACAATCTGCGAGAGTCTGGGTTATGTGTGGTAGGGCTGGTTCTCGTGCATGTACAACCGGGGTGCTATCTCCACCAAGAGGTAGCACTATTTTATTTGAAGACCGTGTTTTTACTCCGCTAGATACTGGCATCACCCGCTCCAATTCAAATGGCCGATAAACAGGAAACATAGTTGAATGTACAGACATTGTATGAGAGGCAGATGCAATAGATAGTGTGGAAACAAGAGTGCATGAAATAGTTGACATGTATATTGTTTAACTAAAACGGATAGCAAGACATAATTTCACATATATGATGTCTATCTAAACTGGATAGCATAGTATAACATAATTCAAAGATATGATGAATAACTAAACAGGATTGCATGACATAATTCACATACATGTTATCTAAGTAATTAGGATCGCATGATTTAATTCACATATGTGATTTAGATGCTAAGCAGAGGGCATTCACATATATGATGTCTGAACTAAGAACATGGTGTTGAATATTGTGTATATGATGTCTAAACTATGCAATGCAAAACACCATATGCATGATATGAGCAGTATAACCATGCCAAGTTAGAGCATACACCTCGATGGGGGAATAGGACTGGTCATCTATCTCTGAATCCATCTTTGAGGAGCTATCGGGACCCAACAAGAGATCTGCTTCGACATGTAGCTGTCTGCTCTGAAGGCGTTGTTTTCACTCCAGATTTTTCCATCTCCCACCCAAATGGCTGATTCACAGGAAGAGTAGTTTAATGTATAAACATTGTCAACAAATGGAAATGTAATGAAGAAAAGGATGGGCAAGATATCATTCAAATATATGATGCCTGGTTAAATAGGATGGCATTGCACATTTCACATATATTATGGCTGGCTAAAAGACATGAGACTGCATAATTCCCATATATGATATAGAAACTAAATAGGTGGCATTACAGAACATGTCTAAACTAAGCAGATGACATATATGATGTCAAAAGTAGGCACTACAAGGCAACATATGCATGATATGACTAACATCATCATGCCAAGGTGGAGCAAACACCTTGGGGGAGAAATAGGAGTGGCCAACTGTGTCTGAATCCACCTTAGAACAGATATCTTCCTCTGGATTACAATCTGGAGAGGAGGGTGGGTGGGTTTGCCATTGAACCCACCATGGAGCGATGTCTGCATGACATTGTATTTCCGCGGAAAACTCCTCTCTTTTTCTCTACATGTTCAGCATGACCGTGTACAATATCTGACATGCATATGAAAAAAATATGGTGAGATTATATAAGGAGAGCATGCAAAAATCTAGAGTGATGGTAAGAACCAATGGATGGATCCAAAAATAATGATAGCAGGCTGACGATTGCTTTAATTTAATAAAAATACAGATGATGATTGCTTTACTATTTGTTTCCCACCCAAGATGAACAACATAGGCATACCCTAGGTGAATCAGATATTAGACAGATATACTATTCATTGCTGCCTCGATATGTGCCCCACAACTAATTTATAACTCAAGTTTGAACAATAATTTGGACCTGACTTGGAGTCTAAGAGGTGAACAGGGCGATAAAGTAGCAGGTAATTTTAAGCAATGCATAACATAAGCAAAAACAAAAGAGTGCGACCTCTCTTGTGGACCCGTGTAATCCTCAGGTTCATCTGCTGAGTCGATGATGGTGATGTTGTTGTGGTGGGTGCCAGCGGTAGGGAAGGAGATCTGAGATGGTGAAAGACGGTCAGGAGTCGTGATGTCTGGTTTGGTGGATGCTTTTGTCGATGGAGCAGCTTAGGTGAGGTGGATGACGTCGTGGCAGGAGCAGGACAAACCACACAAAGGTTTCTTCGCCACCTACCTGTTACTGAAGTAATTCTGTAAGGGCTCATTTGGTTTGCACGATTCTAAAAGCACAGGGATAGGAAAAACACCAGAATAGGATAGGAATGCACATGGTAAACATAGCATTTGTAAACAGAGGATTTCTATCAACTTGGGTGTTTGGTTCACAGGAATTGGAAGAGCAGAGGAATGCAAAGAAACATGGCCAAAATAAACTGAAACCATATGAAAGCATGTAAGGAGTCGTCCTCGACTCTAAAGGCCCAAAGTATGGGCAAAGACCGGAGGCATTGAAGGTTGGGCTAACACCATATTCTTCTGGAAGATCGATCTTATAAGCATTCTCATTGATCCTCTCGAGCACCGCAAATGGTCCATCACCGCGTGGCTGCAACTTGCACTTGTGTTGATCAGGAAACGGTCCTTCCAAAGGTGTTCCCATACCCAATCGCCTTGCTCGAACACTAGCTTCTTCCTGGTCTTGTTTACCCACTTCATATATTGTTCAGTCATTTTCTCAATGTTCTTCTTTACCTGGGCATGAAGTTTCTTGATGAAATCAGCACACTTATTTGCCTCAAGGCTGGTTCGTTCCTGTAGTGGCAAAGGCAAAAGATCAATGGGAGCAATAGGTTTGAATCCATAAACAAGTTCAAATGGGCAAAATTTAGTGGTCGAATGTACCGCCCTGTTATATGCGAACTCCACATGAGATAGGCACTCTTCCCACATCTTCAAATTCTTCTCGAGGACTGCTCATAGCATCATGGATAACGTTCGATTGACAACTTCAGTCTATCCCATCAGTTTGTGGGTGGCATGTCATGGAAAATAGGAGCTTGGTGCCAAGTTTTCCCCACAAGGTCTTCCAAAAGTAGCTCAGAAATTTGGTGTCATGGTGTGACACAATCGTGCATGGTACTCCATGTAACCGCACGACTTCCCTAAAAAACAGATCAACAATGTGTGAAGCATCATCGCTCTTATGACATGGGATAAAATGTGTCATTTCGCTAAAATGATCAACTACCACAAACACCTAGTCACTCCCCCTCTTAATCCATGGTAACCAAGAACAAAATCCATAGAAATATCTTCCCGCAGAGTATTCAGAATAGATAGAAGAGTATATAAACCATGAATATTCAAGCGGGACTTAGCTTCGTGACAAATCTCACATTTCATCACGTAGCATTCCACGTCACGTCTCATTCGTGGCCAAAAAGAAGTGATCAACGAGCACACTTTCAGTTTTCTTGGATCCAAAATGTCCCTTGAGACCACCAGTGTGAGCCTCCTGCAAGAGCAACAAATGAACGGAACAATCTGGGATGCACAATTTGTTAGCTCAAAATAGAAATCCATCATGCAAATGAAACTTCTCACATCCCTTTCCCTTGTTACACTTTGAAAATGGTTCAACAAAGTATGAGTCATTAGCACACAATTCTTTGATGCTTTCTAAACCAAGGATTTTAACATCAAGTTGGAAAAGTAAAATGTGACGCCTAGATAATGCATCGACAACAATGTTATCCTTCCCTTTCTTGTACTTGACAATATAAGGAAAAGACTCTATGAACTCACTCCATTTTGCAGTTTTCCATTCATCACTAATACGTATCTATAATTTTTTATTGTTCCATGCTATTATATTATCTATCTTCGATGTTTTATATGCATTTATATGATTTTTGGGACTAACCTATTAACCTAGAGCCCAGTGCCAGTTTCTGTTTTCCCCTGTTTTTGAGTTTCGCAGAAAAGGAATCAAACGGAGTCCAAATGAGCTACAAATTTACGGTGATTTTTTATGGACCAAAAGAAGCCACCGAAGCAAAAGAGTTGGACCAAAAGAGCCACGAGGCCTCCACAAGGGTCGAGGGTGCACCCTCCGTCCTTGTCGTCGCCTCATGGACCCCCCTGACTTGTTCACGGCTCCAAAAATTCCTATAAATATAGAAACCCCCATAAATAAACCTAGATCAGGAGTTCCTCCACCGCAAGCCTCTATAGCCATGAAAAAACAATCGGGACCCTGTTTCAGCACCCTGCCAGAGGGGGAAATCATTAGCGGTGGCCATCTTCATCATCCCGATGCTCTCCATTACAAGGAGGGAGTAGTTCACCCTCGGGGCTGAGGGTATGTATCATTATCTATGTGTTTGATCTCTCTCTCTCTCTCTCTCTCTCTCTCGGGGTTGTGCATGATTTGAATATTTTGTGTGATGAAGATGGAGCATATAGCCAAAATATATGATTTTGTAGGGATAAGCTTTCTTTTTCCATGTTATTTTGAGAAGACATAATTGTCCTGTTAATATGCTTGAAGTATTATTGTTTTTATGTCAATATTAAACTTTTGTTTTGAATCTTATGGATCTAAATATTCTTGCCATAATAGATAAGATTACATTGATAAATATGTTAGGTAGAATTCCACATCAAAAAAATTGTTTTTATCATTTACCTACTCGAGGACGAGCAAAAATTAAGCTTGGGGATGCTTGACACGTCTCCAACATATCTACAATTTTTTTGTTCCATGATATTATATTATCTATCTTGATGTTTTATATGCATTTATATGCTATTTTATATGATTTTTGGGACTAACCTAGAGCCCAGTGCCAGTTTCTGTTTTTCCTTGTTTTTGAGTTTAGCAGAAAAGGAATATCAAACGGAGTCCAAATGAGCTGAAAATTTACGGTGGTTTTTTATGGACCAGAACAAGCCCCCGAAGCAAAAGAGTTGGGCCACAAGAGACATGAGGCCTCGACAAGGGTGGAGGGCGCGCCCTACCCCTAGGGTGCACCCTCCATCCTTGTCGTCGCCTCGTGGACCCTCCTGACTTGTTCCCGACGCCAAAAATTCCTATAAATATAGAAACTCCCAGAAATAAACCTAGATCGGGAGTTCCGCCGCCGCAAGCCTTTGTATCCACGAAAAATCAATCAGGAGCCCATTCCGGCACCCTGCCGTAGGGGAAAACCATCACTGGTGGCCATCTTCGTCATCCCGGCGCTCTCCATGATGAGGAGAGAGTAGTTCACCCTCGGGGCTGAGGGTATATGTACTAGTAGCTATGCGTTTGATCTCTCTCTCTCTCTTGTGTTCTTGATTTGGCACGATCTTGATGTACCACAAGCTTTGCTATTATAGTTGGATCTTATGATGTCCCCCCCTCTACCTTCTTGTAATGGATTGAGTTTTCCCTTTGAAGTTATCTTATCGGATTGAGTATTTAAGGATTTGAGAACACTTGATGTATGTCTTGCATGTGCTTATCTGTGGTGACAATGGGATATTCATGTGATCTACTTGATGTATGTATTGATGATCAACTTGCTGGTTCTGTGACCATGTGAACTTATGCATAGGGGTTGGCACATGTTTTCATATTGACTCTCCGGCTGAAACTTTGGGTCACTCTTTGAAGTTATTTGTGTTGGTTTGAATAGATGAATCTGAGATTGTGTGATGCATATCGTATAATAAACCCACGGATACTTGTGGTGACATTGGAGTATCTAGGTGACATTAGGGTTTTGGTTGATGTGTATCTTAAGGTGTTATTTTAGTACGAACTCTAGGGCTGTTTGTGACACTTATAGGAATAGCCCAATAGATCGATCAGAAAGAATAACTTTGAGGTGGTTTCGTACCCTACAATAATCTCTTCGTTTGTTCTCTGCTATTAGTGACTTTGGAGTGACTCTTTGTTGCACGTTGAGGGATTCTTATGTGATCTAATTATGTTATCATTGTTGAGAGAACTTGCACTACTGAAAATATGAAGTCTAGGCCTTGTTTCGAAGCATTGCAATACCGTTTTTGCTCACTTTTGTTACTACTTACCTTGTTGTTTTTATATTTTTCAGATTACAAAAACCTATATCTACTATCCATATTGCACTCGTATCACCATCTCTTCGCCGAACTAGTGCACCTATACAATTTACCACTGTATTGGGTGTGTTGGGGACACAAGGGACTCTTTGTTATTTGGTTTCAGGGTTGTTTGAGAGAGACCATCTTCATACTACGCCTTGCACGGATTGATAAAACCTTAGGTCATCCACTTGAGGGAATTTTGCTACTGTCTTACAAAACTCTGCGCTTGGAGGCCCAACATGAGTCTACAAGAAGAACGCTGCGTAGTAGACATCAAGATCTTTTCTGGCGCCGTTGCCGGGGATGTTAGTGCTTGAAGGTATATATTTAGATCTTGCAATCGAATCTTTTAGTTTCTTGTTTTATCACTAGTTTGGTCTACAAAAGAAAACTACAAAAAATGGAATTGAGGTTGCCTCATATGCTTCATCTTTTTAATGTCTTTCGTGAAAATAAGTATTCCGATAATTGTGCCAAAGTGTTAGAAGAAGAATGCATTAAAATGTTTGGCACTAAATCTTTGAATGATGAGCATGATTGAAATGTTGTTAGTATGAATTCTTTGAATATCCATGATGCTAATGATATGCAAAGCTACAAGCTTGGGGATGCTATGTTTGATGAAGATGATATTTTCTGTCCCCCAAGTTTTGATGAGCAAATTTATTATGATGATAGCATGCCTCCTATTTATGATGATTATATCGACGAAAGTGGGTTTGGAAGAGTGTCAACTCTAGGTACTAATGATCCCACTATTTTGGAGGGTGTTGAATCTTTTCACAATATTGATGAAAGTGGATTTGGAGAGGTCATGACTTTATTTAGTGACGAATCCACTATTTCGGAAGAGGTTTCAATTGATTATGAGAACAAAACTATCTATGATGATTATTATGATGACATGTATGCTATAAAGAATAATGAAAACCATGAAACTTGTCATCATGATTTTAATTTTCAATTGGATTATGCCTCACATGATAGTTATTTTGTTCAGTTTGCTCCCCTTATTATGAATGAGAATAAATTTGCTTACGTGGAGAGTAGTAAAATTTCTATGCATGTATATCATGAAAATAATGATTTGTGTGATAGCTATATTATTGAATTCATTCATGATGCTACTGGAAATTATTATGAGGGAGGAACATATGCTTGTAGGAATTGCAATAATATCAAGTTTCCTCTCTATGTGTTGAAAATCTTGAAGTTTTGCTTGTTTTGCTTTCCTATGCTAGTTGATTCTTGTTCCCATAAGTTGTTTGATCACAAAATCCCTATGCATATGAAGAGGGTTATACTTAAATTTGCTAGTCATATTCTTCATGATGCTCCCATTGTGTTTCAATTCTTATTTTTTATGTGAGCATCATTGGAATCATCATGCATAGCTAGAAAGGCATTAAAGTAAAGCGCTTGTTGGGACACAACCCAATATTTAGCCCTACTGTTTTTGTGAGTTCAGATGATTAAGATACTGTAGTAATCATGTTTTATAGCTTTTGTTTCAATAAAGTGCCAAGTAAGACCTTTGGGATGGCTTACGGTGATAGTTGATTTGATCTTGCTGAAAAACAGAAACTTTTGTGCTCGGGAAAACAATTCTCATTGTTAACAGAAGCGTTATAAAATACTGATTCTTTTTGAAGAATATTAATAAACAATTGTTTTAGGTTTTCCTAATTTTTCAGATTTTTTAGAGTTACATAAGTATTCGAGAGTTACAGATTACTACAGACTGTCCTGTTTTTGACAGATTCTGTTTTCGATGCATAGTTTGGTTGTTTTCTAGTTTCTATGGCTTATATTGCTTAATATAAATTGTAGAAATGATAGGGTACAATATGCATAATGTGAGAAAAATTATGAATCTTGTCTTGATAGTACCTAAGTGGTGATTTGCTTTATTATAGTAACGGAGCTTACGAGTTTTCTGTTAAATTTTGTGTTGTGAAGTTTTCATGTTTTGGGTAAAGATTCGATGGATTGCGGAATAAGAAGTGTCAAGAGCCTAAGCTTGGGGATGCCCAAGGCACCCCAAGGTAATATTCAAGGAAAACCAAGAGCCTAAGCTTGGGGATGCCCCGGATGGCATTCCCTCTTTCGTCTTCGTTCATCGGCAACCTTACTTGGAGCTATATTTTTATTCACCACATGATATGTGTTTTTCTTGGAGCGTCATTTTATTTTAGTTTGATTTGCTTGATGTTATTTAGAGTAATTTTTTCATCTTTTGGTTCAATAAAAAGGTCAAGTATAGCCTTTACCATGCTTAATTTGCAAGTCTATATGTTGATGTTTAAAAACAGAAAGTTTGTTGTAATGTTTTGAATATTGGTGAATAGTCATGATATGATAAAATCTTGAAATTTTTACACAGTTAGTAACAACAAATTATCTACAGTATGGTAATTTTTCAGAATTTTTGGTGTTAAAGAAGTATGATTCATCTTGCATTCTTTACGGACTATCATGTTTAGGCAGATTGTTGTTATGTTTGCATTGTTTGCATATGATTTCTTGTTTAATGATTCTATTTGAGGATAGGAGTATTAAATATGCAGAGGAATTTAGTATGCAATGTCAAATAATAATTTTAGTAATTTGCTACAGTAGAGAATGATAAAGTTTATGCATTGATTTATACTAACTTATCTCACGAGTTCTTGTTGAGTTTTGTGTGGATGAAGTTTTTTAAGATTTAGGGAAACCGCAATATGAAAGGAATTAAGGAGACACAAGAGCTCAAGCTTGGGGATGCCCAAGGTATCCCTAATTAATTTTTCAATGGGTCTCAAACATCTAAGATTGGGGATGCCGCGGTTGTCATCCCACCTTTCTTCTTCAACAACTATCGGTCAGTTTTGGTTGAGCCTAAGTTTTTGCTTCTTCACATGATATGTGCTATCCTTGCAATGTCATTTTATTTTGTATTGCTTGTTTTTTGAATAAAGTATTTAATATCTGAAATACTTAAATGACAGAGAGTCCTCACATAGTTACATAATTATTCAACTACTCATTGATCTTCACTTATATCTTTTGGAGCAGTTTGTCATTTGCTCTAGTGATTCACTTATATCTTTTTAGAGCATGGCGATAGTTTTATTTTGAAGAAATTGTTGAACTCTCATGCTTCACTTATATCATTTTTAGAGTCTCTAAACAGCATGGTAATTTTCTTTGGTTATGAATTTAGTCCTAATATGATGGGTATCCAAGAGGGATATAATAAAAACTTTCATAAAAGTGCATTGAATACTATGAGAAGTTTGATTCCTTATGATTGTTTTGAGATATGAAGATGGTGATACTAGAGTCATGCTAGTGAGTAGTTGTGAATTTAAGAAATACTTGTGTTAAGGTTTGTGAGTCCCGTAGCATGCACTTATGGTGAACCGTTATGTAACGAAGTTGGAGCATGAAATATTTTTTTATTGTCTTCCTTATGAGTGGCAGTCGGGGACGAGTGATGGTCTTTTTCTACCAATATATCCCCCTAGGAGCATGCGTGTAGTACTTTGTTTCAATGACTAATAGATTTTTGCAATAAGTATGTGAGTTCTTTATGACTAGTGCTGAGTCCATGGATTATATGCACTCTCACCCTTCCACCATTGCTAGCCTCTCTAGTACCGCACAACTTTCACCGGTACCATAAACCCACCATATACCTTCCTAAAAACAGCCACCATACCTACCTATTATGGCATTTCCATAGCCATTCTGAGATATATTGCCATGCAACTTTCCACCGTTCCGTTTATTATGACACGCATGATCATTGTCATATTTCTTCGCATGATCATGGAGTTGACATCGTATTTGTGGCAAAGCCACCATTCATAATTCTTTCATACATGTCACTCTTGATTCATTGCACATCCTGGTACACCGCCGGAGGCATTCATATAGAGTCATATTTTGTTCTAAGTATAGAGTTGTAATTCTTGAATTGTAAAGTAAACAAAAGTGTGACGGCCTTCATTATTAGAGCATTGTCCCATGTGAGGAAATAAAAAATAGGAGGAAAGGACAAATAAAAAATAGAAGTCCCAAAGAAACAAAAATAAACAAAAATAAATGAGAGAAAAAGAGAGAAGGGGCAATGCTACTATCCTTTTACCACAATTGTGCTTCAAAGTAGCACCATGATCTTCATGATAGAGAGTCTCCTATGTTGTCACATCCATATACTAGTGGGAATTTCTCATTATAGAACTTAGCTTGTATATTACAATGATGGGCTTTGAGGGAGTCCTGGATTAGGGGGTCTCCGGACAACCGGACTATCTCCATTGGCCGGACTATTAGACTATGAAGATACAAGATTGAAGACTTCGTCTCGTGTCCGGATGGGACTCTACTTGGCGTGGAAGGCAAGCTAGGCAATACGTATATGGATATCTCCTCCTTTGTAACCGACCTTGTGTAGCCCTAACCCTCTCCGGCGTCTATATAAACCGGAGGGTTTTAGTCCGTAGGACAACAATCACAACATACAATCATACCATAGGCTAGCTTCTAGGGTTTAGCCTCTCTGATCTCGTGGTAGATCTACTCTTGTAACACCCATATGTTCAATATTAATCAAGCAGGACGTAGGGTTTTACATGTTGGAAATATGCCCTAGAGGCAATAATAAAATGGTTATTATTATATTTCTTTGTTCATGATAATTGTCTATTGTTCATGCTATAATTGTGTTATCCGGAAATCGTAATACATGTGTGAATACATAGACCACAACACGTCCCTAGTGAGCCTCTAGTTGACTAGCTCGTTGATCAAAAGATAGTCATGGTTTCCTGACTATGGACATTGGATGTCATTGATAACGGGATCACATCATTAGGAGAATGATGTGATGGACAAGACCCAATCCTAAGCATAGCTCAACGATCGTGTAGTTCGTTTGCTGTAGCTTTTCTGAATGTCAAGTATCATTTCCTTAGACCATGAGATTGTGCAACTCCCGGATACCGTAGGAGTGCTTTGGGTGTGCCAAACGTCACAACGTAACTGGGTGACTATAAAGGTACACTACAGGTATCTCCGAAAGTGTCTGTTGGGTTGGCACGAATCAAGACTAGGATTTGTCACTCCGTATGACGGAGAGGTATCTCTGGCCCACTCGGTAATGCATCATCATAATGAGCTCAATGTGACCAAGTGATTGATCACGGGATCATGCATTACGGTACGAGTAAAGTGACTTGCCGGTAACGAGATCGAACAAGGTATTGGGATACCGACGACCGAGTCTCGGGCAAGTAACGTACCGATTGACAAAGGGAATTGTATATGGATTGATTGAATCCTCGACATCGTGGTTCATCCGATGAGATCATCGTGGAGCATGTGGGAGCCAACATGGGTATCTAGATCCCGCTGTTGGTTATTGACCGGAGAATCGTCTCGGTCATGTCTGCATGTCTCCCGAACCCGTAGGGTCTACACACTTAAGGTTCGGTGACGCTAGAGTTGTAGAGATATTAGCATACGGTAACCCAAAAGTTGTTCGGAGTCCCGGATGAGATCCCGGATGTCACGAGGAGTTCCAGAATGGTCCGGAGGTGAAGATTTATATATAGGAAGTCAAGTTTCGGCCATCGGGAAAGTTTCGGGGGTAATCGGTATTGTACCGGGACCGCCGGAAGGGTCACGGGGGTCCACCGGGTGGGGCCACCTATCCCGGAGGGCCCCATGGGCTGAAAGGGGAGGGGAACCAGCCCCTAGTGGGCTGGTGCGCCCCCTTGGGCCTCCCCTGCGCCTAGGGTTGGAAACCCTAGGGGTGGGGGGCGCCATCCTTGCCTTGGGGGGCAAGGCACCCCCTTGGCCGCCGCCCCCCCTAGGAGATTGGATCTCCTAGGGCCGGCGCCCCCCTAGGCACCCTATATAGTGGGAGGGAGGGAGGGCAGCCGCACCCAAGCCCTTGGCCTCTCCCTCTCCCTCCCGTGACACTCCTCCGTCTCCCTGCGCTTGGCGAAGCCCTGCCGAGATCACCGTTGCTTCCACCACCACGCCGTCGTGCTGCTGGATCTTCATCAACCTCTCCTTCCCCCTTGCTGGATCAAGTTGGAGGAGACGTCTTCCCAACCGTACGTGTGTTGAACGCGGAGGTGCCATCCGTTCGGCACTAGGTTATCGGTGATTTGGATCACGTCGAGTAGGACTCCATCAACTCCGTTCTCTTGAACGCTTCCGCACGCGATCTACAAGGGTATGTAGATGCACTCCTCTCTCCCTCTTTGCTAGATGACTCCATAGATTGATCTTGGTGATGCGTAGAAAATTTTAAAATTCTGCTACGTTCCCCAATAGTGGCATCATGAGCTAGGTCTATGCGTAGTTACTATGCACGAGTAGAACACAAAGGAGTTGTGGGCGTCGATATTGTCAATTATCTTGCCGTTACTAGTTTATCTTGATTCGGCGGCATTGTGGGATGAAGCAGCCCGGACCAACCTTACACATACGCTTACGTGAGACCGGTTCCACCGACTAACATGCACTAGTTCCATAAGGTGGCTGGCGGGTGTCTGTCTCTCCCACTTTAGTCGGATCGGATTCGATGAACAGGGTCCTTATGAAGGGTAAATAGAAATTGGCAATTCACGTTGTGGTCTTGGCGTATGTCAGAAACGTTCTTGCTAGAAACCTATAGCAGCCACGTAAAAATTTGCAACAACAATTAGAGGACGTCTAACTTGTTTTTGCAGCAAGTGTTTTGTGATGTGATATGGCCAAAGGATGTGATGAATGATATATGTGATGTATGAGATGATCATGTTCTTGTAATAGGAATCACGACTTGCATGTTGATGAGTATGACAACTGGCAGGAGCCATAGGAGCTGTCTTTATTTATTTATGACATGCGTGTCAACATAAACGTCATGTAATTACTTTACTTTATTGATAAAGCGTTAGCCATAGTAGTAGAAGTAATAGATGACGAGACAACTTCAAGAAGACACGATGATGGAGATCATGATGATGGAGATCATGGTGTCATGCCAGTGACAACGATGATCATGGAGCCCCGAAGATGGAGATCAAAATGAGCAAATGATATTGGCCATATCATGTCACTATTTGATTGCATGTGATGTTTATCATGTTTTACATCTTATTTGCTTAGAACGACGGTAGCTTAAATAAGATGATCCCTCGTAATAATTTCAAGAAAGTGTTCCCCCTAACTGTGCACCGTTGCGAAGGTTCGTTGTTTCGAAGCACCACGTGATGATCGGGTGTGATAGATTCTAACGTTCGAATACAACGGGTATGAGCCAGATTTACACACGCAATACACTTAGGTTGACTTGATGAGCCTAGCATGTACAGACATGGCCTCGGAACACGGAAGACCGAAAGGTCGAGCATGAGTCGTATAGAAGATATGATCAACATGAAGATGTTCACCGATGTTGGCTAATCCGTCTCACGTGATGATCGGACACGGCCTAGTTAACTCGGATCATATTTCACTTAGATGACTGGAGGGATGTCTATCTGAGTGGGAGTTCACTGTATAATTTGATTAGATGAACTTAATTATCATGAACTTAGTCTAAAATCTTTACAATATGTCTTGTAGATCAAATGGCCCACGTTGTCCTCAACTTCAACGCGTTCCTAGAGAAAACCAAGCTGAAAGATGATGGCAGCAACTATACGGACTGGGTCCGGAACCTGAGGATCATCCTCATAGCTGCCAAGAAAGATTATGTCCTAGAAGCACCGCTAGGTGACGCACCCATCCCAGAGAACCAAGACGTTATGAACGCTTGGCAGTCACATGCTGATGATTACTCCCTCGTTCAGTGCGGCATGCTTTACAGCTTAGAACCAGGGCTCCAAAAGCGTTTTGAGAGACACAGAGCATATGAGATGTTCGAAGAGCTGAAAATGGTTTTCCAAGCTCATGCCCGGGTCGAGAGATATGAAGTCTCCGACAAGTTCTTCAGTTGTAAGATGGAGGAAAATAGTTCTGTCAGTGAGCACATACTCAAAATGTCTGGGTTGCATAACCGCTTGACTCAGCTGGGAGTTAATCTCCCGGATGACGCGGTCATTGACAGAATCCTTCAGTCGCTTCCACCGAGCTACAAGAGCTTTGTGATGAACTTCAATATGCAGGGGATAGAAAAGACCATTCCTGAGGTGTATTCAATGTTGAAATCAGCAGAGGTGGAAATCAAAAAGAATATCAAGTGTTGATGGTGAATAAAACCACTAAGTTCAAGAAAGGCAAGGGTAAAAAGAACTTCAAGAAGGACGGCAAGGGAGTTGCCACGCCCGGTAAGCAAGCTGTCGGGAAGAAGCCAAAGAATGGACCCAAGCCTGAGACTGAGTGTTTTTATTGCAAGGGAAGTGGTCACTAGAAGCGGAACTGCCCCAAATACTTAGCGGACAAGAAGGCCGACAACACTAAAGGTATATGTGATATACATGTAATTGATGTGTACCTTACCAGTACTCGTAGTAGCTCCTGGGTATTTGATACCGGTGCAGTTGCTCACATTTGTAACTCAAAGCAGAAGCTGCGGAATAAGCGGAGACTGGCGAAGGACGAGGTGACGATGCGCGTCGGGAATGGTTCCAAGGTCGATGTGATCGCCGTCGGCACGCTACCTCTACATTTACCTACGAGATTAGTTTTAAACCTCAATAATTGTTATTTAGTGCCAGCTTTGAGCATGAACATTGTATCAGGATCTCGTTTAATTCGATATGGCTACTCATTTAAATCTGAGAATAATGGTTGTTCTATTTATATGAGAGATATGTTTTATGGTCATGCTCCGATGGTGAATGGTTTATTCCTAATGAATCTCGAGCGTAATGTTACACATATTCATAGTGTGAATACCAAAAGATGTAAGGTTGATAATGATAGTCCCACATACTTCTGGCACTGCCACCTTGGTCACATAGGTGTCAAACGCATGAAGAAGCTCCATGCAGATGGACTTTTGGAGTCTCTTGATTACGAATCATTTGACACGTGCGAACCATGCCTCATGGGTAAAATGACCAAGACTCCGTTCTCAGGAACAATGGAGCGAGCAACCGACTTATTGGAAATCATACATACTGATGTGTGCGGTCCAATGAGTGTTGAGGCTCGCGGTGGCTATCGTTATGTTCTCACCCTCACAGATGACTTGAGTAGATATGGGTATGTCTACTTAATGAAACACAAGTCTGAGACCTTTGAAAAGTTCAAGGAATTTCAGAGTGAGGTTGAGAATCAACGTGACAAGAAAATCAAGTTCTTGTGATCAGATCGTGGGGGAGAATACTTGACTCACGAATTTGGCACACACTTAAGAAAATGTGGAATAGTTTCACAACTCATGCCGCCTGGAACACCTCAGCGTAATGGTGTGTCCGAACGTCGTAATCGCACTCTATTGGATATGGTGCGATCTATGATGTCTCTTACCGATCTACCGCTGTCATTTTGGGGCTATGCTTTAGAGACTGCTGCATTCACTTTAAATAGGGCTCTGTCGAAATCCGTTGAGACGACACCGTATGAATTATGGTTTGGGAAGAAACCTAAGCTGTCGTTTCTAAAAGTTTGGGGATGCGGTGCTTATGTCAAGAAACTTCAACCTGAAAAGCTCGAACCCAAGTCGGAAAAATGTGTCTTCATAGGATACCCTAAAGAAACTATTGGGTATACCTTCTACCTCAGATCCGAAGGCAAGATCTTTGTTGCCAAGAATGGGTCCTTTCTAGAGAAAGAGTTTCTCTCGAAAGAAATAAGTGGGAGGAAAGTAGAACTTGATGAAGTATTACCTCTTGAACCGGTAAGTGGCGCAGCTCAAGAAAATGTTCCTGAGGTGCCTGCACCGACTAGAGAGGAAGTTAATGATGATGATCATGAAACTTCAGATCAAGTTACTACTGAACATCGTAGGTCCATGAGGACACGTTCCGCACCAGAGTGGTACGGCAACCCTGTCTTGGAAATCATGTTGTTAGACAACGGTGAACCTTCGAACTATGAAGAAGCGATGGCGGGCCCGGATTCCGACAAATGGCTGGAAGCCATGAAATCCGAGATAGGATCCATGTATGAAAATGAAGTATGGACTTTGACTGACTTGCCCGATGATCGGCGAGCCATAGAACATAAATGGATCTTTAAGAAGAAGAAAGATGCGGATGGTAACGTAACTATCTATAAAGCTCGGCTTGTCGCTAAGGATTATCGACAAGTTCAAGGGGTTGACTACGATGAGACTTTCTCACCCGTAGCGAAGCTGAAGTCCATCCGGATCATGTTAGCAATTGCCGCATTCTATGATTATGAAATATGGAAAATGGACGTCAAAACGGCATTCCTTAATGGTTTCCTTAAGGAAGAATTGTATATGATGCAGCCGGAAGGTTTTGTCGATCCTAAGAATGCTGACAAGGTGTGCAAGCTCCAACGCTCGATTTATGGGCTGGTGCAAGCATCTCGGAGTTGGAACATTTGTTTTGATGAGATGATCAAAGCATTTGGGTTTATGCAGACTTATGGAGAAGCCTGCATTTACAAGAAAGTGAGTGGGAGCTCTGTAGCATTTCTCATATTGTATGTGGATCACATACTGTTGATGGGAAATGATATAGAATTCTTGGAAAGCATAAAGGCCTACTTGAACAAGTGTTTTTCAATGAAGGACCTTGGAGAAGCTGCTTATATATTAGGCATCAAGATCTATAGAGATAGATCGAGACGCCTCATTGGTCTTTCACAGAGTACGTACCTTGACAAGATATTGAAGAAGTTCAAAATGGATCGGTCAAAGAAGGGGTTCTTGCCTGTATTGCAAGGTACGAGATTGAGCACGGCTCAATGCCCGACCACGGCAGAAGATAGAGAAAAGATGAGTGTCGTCCCCTATGCCTCAGCCATAGGGTCTATCATGTATGCTATGCTGTGTACCAGACCTGATGTAAACCTTGCCGTAAGTTTGGTAGGAAGGTACCAAAGTAATCCCGGCATGGAAAATTGGACAGCGGTCAAGAATATCCCGAAGTACCTGAAAAGGACTAAGGACATGTTTCTCGTGTATGGAGGTGACGAAGAGCTCGTCGTAAAGGGTTACATTGATGCTAGCTTCGACACAGATCTGGATGACTCTAAGTCACAAACCGGATACGTGTATATTTTGAATGGTGGGGCAGTAAGCTAGTGCAGTTGCAAGCAAAGCGTTGTGGCGGGATCTACATGTGAAGCGGAGTACATGGCAGCCTCGGAGGCAGCACAAGAAGCAGTCTGGGTGAAGGAGTTCATTACCGACCTAGGAGTCATACCCAATGCGTCGGGCCCGATGACTCTCTTCTGTGACAACACTGGAGCTATTGCCCTTGCCAAGGAGCCCAAGTTTCATAGGAAGACCAGGCATATCAAGCGTCGCTTCAACTCCATTCGTGAAAGTGTTCAAAATGGAGACGTAGATATTTGTAAAGTACATATGGACCTGAATGTGGCAGATCCGTTGACTAAACCTCTCCCTAGAGCAAAAAATGATCAACACTAGAACTGCATGGGTGTTCGATTCATCACAATGTAACTAGAATATTAACTCTAGTGCAAGTGGGAGACTGTTGGAAATATGCCCTAGAGGCTATAATAAAATGGTTATTATTATATTTCTTTGTTCATGATAATTGTCTATTGTTCATGCTATAATTGTGTTATCCGGAAATCGTAATACATGTGTGAATACATAGACCACAACACGTCCCTAGTGAGCCTCTAGTTGACTAGCTCGTTGATCAAAAGATAGTCATGGTTTCCTGACTATGGACATTGGATGTCATTGATAATGGGATCACATCATTAGGAGAATGATGTGATGGACAAGACCCAATCCTAAGCATAGCTCAAAGATCGTGTAGTTCGTTTGTTGTAGCTTTTCCGAATGTCAAGTATCATTTCCTTAGACCATGAGATTGTGCAACTCCCGGATACCGTAGAAGTGCTTTGGGTGTGCCAAACGTCACAACGTAACTGGGTGACTATAAAGGTACACTACAGGTATCTCCAAAAGTGTCTGTTGGGTTGGCACGAATCGAGACTGGGATTTGTCACTCCGTATGACGGAGAGGTGTCTCTAGGCCCACTCGGTAATGCATCATCATAATGAGCTCAATGTGACCAAGTGGTTGATCACGGGATCATGCATTATTGTATGAGTAAAGTGACTTGCCGGTAACGAGATTGAATGAGGTATTGGGATACCAACGATCGAGTCTTGGGCAAGTAACGTACCGATTGACAAAGGGAATTGTATACGGATTGATTGAATCCTCGACATCATGGTTCATTCGATGAGATCATCATGGAGCATGTGGGAGCCAACATGGGTATCTAGATCTCGTTGTTGGTTATTGACTGGAGAAGCGTCTCGGTCATGTCTGCATCTCTCCCAAACCCGTAGGGTCTACACACTTAAGGTTCGGTGACGCTAGGGTTGTAGAGATATTAGCATACGGTAACCCGAAAGTTGTTCAGAGTCCCGGATGAGATCCCGGACGTCACGAGGAGTTCCGGAATGGTCCGGAGGTGAAGATGTATATATAGGAAGTCAAGTTTCAGCCATCGGGAAAGTTTCGGGGGTAATCTGTATTGTACCGGGTCCACCAGAAGGGTCCCGGGGGTCCACCGGGTGGGGCCACCTATCCCGGGGGGCCCCATGGGCTGAAAGGGGAGGGTAACCAGCCCCTAGTGGGCTCGTGCACCCCCCTTGGGCTTCCCCCTGCGCCTAGGGTTGGAAACACTAGGGGTGGGGGCGCCACCCTTGCCTTGGGTGGCAAGGCACCCCCTTGGCCGCCGCCCCCCTAGGCACCCTATATATAGTGGGGGGGGGAGGGAGGGCAGCCGCACCCAAGCCCTTGGCTTCTCCCTCTCCCTCCCGTGACACTCCTCCGTCTCCCTGCGCTTGGCGAAGCCCTGCCGAGATCACCGTTGCTTCCACCACCACGCCGTCGTGCTGCTGGATCTTCATCAACCTCTCCTTCCCCCTTGCTGGATCAAGTTGGAGGAGACGTCTTCAACCGTACGTGTGTTGAACGCGGAGGTGCCATCCGTTCGGCACTAGGTCATCGGTGATTTGGATCACGTCGAGTACGACTCCATCAACCCCGTTCTCTTGAATGCTTCCGCACGCGATCTACAAGGGTATGTAGATGCACTCCTCTCTCCCTCGTTGCTAGATGACTCCATAGATTGATCTTGGTGATGCGTAGAAAATTTTAAAATTCTGCTACGTTCCCCAACATTACCTCCATCAAGAGGGCCCGAACCTGGGTAACTTCGTGTCCCTTGCCTCCCGTTACCTTCCGTCCTAGACGCACAGTTCGGGACCCCCTACTCGAGGTCCGCCGGTTTTGACACCAACATTGGTGATTTCATTGAGAGTTCCTCTGTGTCGTTGCTGTTAGGCTTGATTTCTCCTACTATCATCAATAGCGATGCGGTCCAGGGTGAGACTTTTCTCCCCAGACAGATCTTCGTATTCAGCGGCTTTGCACTGCGGGCTAATTCGCTTGGCCATCTGGAGCAGATTGAAAGCTATGCCCCTGGCCATCAGGTCAGATTTGGAAGTTTGAATTACACGGCCAACATCCGTGGGGACTTGATCTTCGACGGATTCGAGCCACAGCCGGGCGCGCCGCACTGTCGCGGTGGGTATGACCTAGCTCTGCCATCGGACAGTACCCCAGAGGCCGCGCCCGCATCAGCTTCGACCCTTAGCTCGGAGCCAGCTGCGCTAATCGAGGACGGGTGGCTGGACACCACCTCGGGGGCTGCAGTCTCGACGGCGATCGAGCCGAACACCAGCATAATCCTCTGTGCAGCCCGTGACTCCAAGGTGCCGGACTCTCCTCCGGACCCTGAACCATCCGCGCCCCTGCCAATCGAATCCGACTGGGCGCCAATCATGGAATTCACCACTGCGGATATCTTTCAGCACTCGCCCTTCGGCGACATTCTGAATTCACTAAGGTCTCTCTCTTTGTCAGGAGAGCCCTAGCCGGATCATGGCCAGCGGGACTGGGATGCGGACGACGAAGAAATTCGACGCCCACCCACCACCCACTTTGTAGCCACTGTCGATGATTTAACCGACATGCTCGACTTCGACTCCGAAGACATCGACGGTATGGACGACGATGTAGGAGACGAACATGGACCAACACCTATAGGGCATTGGAAAGCCACCTCGTCGTATGACATATACATGGTGGATACGCCCAATGAAGGCAACGGCGACGAGATAGCGGAGGATGACCCCTCCAAGAAGCAACCCAAGCACCGACGTCAGCGGCGCCGCTCTAAGTCTTGCCAAAGCAAAAGTGGTGATACTGGCACAGGAGATAATAACACTCCGGATAGCGCCGAAGACAACAAAAAACCCCTCCAGCAAGAGTTAGATCAGGAGGATGAAGGAGCCAGCTCTCCTGAGAGAGCGGCTGGAGGAGAGGAGGAGGATGATAATTACATGCCCCCCTCCGAAGACGAGGCAAGCCTCGGCGCCGTACCAGAGGATCCCGTCGAACAAGAGCGCTTCAAGCGCAGGCTTATGGCCACGGCAAATAGCCTGAAGAAAAAGCAGCAGCAGCTTCAAGCTGATCAAGATCTGCTAGCTGACAAATGGACTGAAGTCCTTGCAGCCGAGGAATATAAACTCGAGCGACCCTCCAAGAGTTACCCAAGGCGCAGGTTACTACCCCGACTGGAGGAAGAAGTGTATGATACGGCTGATCGGCCACCTCGTGGCCGCGATAGAGAGGCATTCCAGCCAAAAGCTCAGCCTCCACCCCAACGCCATCCAAATAAAAAGGCATGGGGAGATACGCCAGACCCGCGAGACATATTGGAGGACAAAGCAAAGCATTCAAGATCGATCTACGGATCATGAGGGCACACCACTCTACGAGACGGTAAACGCCACGCTGGATACAGTAAAAGCAAATCCGGCCGGGCCGAACACAGCGGGCAGGACCTATACGAGCTGTGTCGCGAGGCGCCGCACACCCCTTATGCTTCACAGACGAAGTAATGGAACATCAATTCCCAGAAGGTTTCAAACCTTTAAACATTGAATCATACGACGGCACAACAGATCCCGCAGTATGGATTGAGGACTTCCTCCTCCACATCCACATGGCCCGCGGTGATGACTTACATGCCATCAAATACCTCCCACTAAAACTCAAAGGACCAGCGCGTCACTGGCTTAATAGTTTGCCAGTGGACTCCATTAGCTGTTGGGAAGATCTGGAAGTCGCATTCCTCGACAACTTCCAGGGCACTTTTGTGCGACCACCAAACGCCGACGACTTGAGCTACATAATTCAGCAGCCAGAAGAGTCGGCCAGGAAATTCTGGACTCGGTTCCTTACAAAGAAAAATCAAATCGTCGACTGTTCGGATGCGGAGGCCTTAGCGGCTTTCAAGCACAACATCCGAGACGAGTGGCTAGCCCGGCACCTTGGTCAGGAAAAGCCGAAATCTATGGCAGCCCTCACGACGCTCATGACCCGCTTTTGTGCGGGAGAAGATAGCTGGTTGGCTCGCAGTAACAACATATCAAAGAACCATGGTACCTCAGATACCAAGGACGGCAACAGCAGATCATGTTGCAACAAGCATAAGCCCCCCATTAACGGCGGAAGTACTGAGGATACGACAGTCAATGCCGGATTCAAAGGCTCTAAACCCGGCCAATGGAAAAAGCCATTCAAACAAAGTACGCCGGGTCCATCCAGCTTGGACCGTATACTCGATCGCTCGTGTCAAATACACGGCACCCAGACAAGCCAGCTAATCACACCAACAGGGATTGTTGGGTGTTCAAGCAGGCCGGCAAGTTAATCGCCGAAAACAAGGACAAGGGGTCGCATAGCGATGACGATGAAGAACCCCGGCAGCCGCACACTGGAGGACAGAAGAGGTTTCCCCCGCAAGTGCGGATGGCGAACATGATATACGCAACCCACATCCCCAAGAGGGAGCGGAAGCATGCGCTCAGGGACGTATATGCGTTGGAGCCAGTCGCCCCAAAGTTCAACCCTTGGTCCTCCTGTCCGATCACCTTCGATCGCAGGGACCACCCCACTAGTATCCGTCATGGAGGATTCGCCGCACTGGTCTTAGACCCAATCATCGACGGATTTCACCTCACTTGAGTCCTTATGGACGGCGGTAGCAGCCTGAACCTGCTTTATCAGGACACAGTGTGCAAAATGGGTATAGACCCCTCAAGGATCAAACCCACAAAGACGACCTTTAAGGGCGTCATTCCAGGCGTACAGGCCCACTGCACATGCTCAATTACACTGGAAGTGGTCTTCGGATCCCCAGATAACTTCCGAAGCGAAGAGTTAATCTTTGATATAGTCCCGTTCCGCAGTGGTTATCACGCGCTGCTCAGACGAACCACATTTGCTAGATTCAATGTGGTACCACATTATGCATACCTCAAGCTCAAGATGCCAGGACCTCGCGGAGTTATTACAGTCAATGGAAACACAGAGCGCTCTCTCCGAACAGAGGAGCACACCGCGGCCCTCACAGCAGAAGCGCAAAACAGCCTCTCAAGGCAATCTACCAATTCGGCGTTTCAAAGCCCGGACACCTTCAAGCGCGCTCGGGGCAATCGGCAAACAGACCGCCTGGCGCGATCTGAGCTCGCGTAGCAATACGGCTGCCACCCCGATCCTAGCCCAACGGCGTTGTTTGTGCCGTGCGTACATAATTACGCATTAAAAATACCATGGGCACAGGTGGGGAGGGGGGGCACAACTACGGCACGCCCCAAAACGCGGCCTAAACTGCACTAGGGCTTCCTGTTTGGTTATTTTTCTTTTTCTTTCAGGACTTCAATCTCTGGAAAGACTGTCCGGCAGCTCTATTGCCGAACACATGATACAGCAACCAAGGAGGCCGACAACTACGGAATTCCCAGGTGGATTATAGATTTCATATAATTCCTCATCCCACCCTTGGAAGGGACATAGTCCTACTCTTTTTCTTATTATACTATCTGTATCACCCTGCTTTAATGCAATTTTTCAATATACAATGCGTGAAATTACGACTATTATTGCGTTTTTGTTATCTATATATCTATGTGTTCATTAACGACACCTTGCAACTGTACACTCTGGTATGGCCGATGCACCAAGGGCTTACGTACCCAAAATATGGTGTGAAAAGTCCGAACACTTTCACAAGTGCGGCACCCCGAACTTATAGCATTATATGCATCAGCTCCGAATCATGTCTTTGGTCAAATGTTGGGTTTGCCTGGCTCCTATGTTTTGGTACCTTACATTCCGCTCTATCGGCTAAGGTAGTGCTAGGAGAACTACTGCGATTGTGCCCCGGTTCTGCCGGTCCGAGCACCTTAGTAGAGAAAGCTAAAACTGACTGTCATGATAAGGCGAGAGATTGGTCGCTGTTCGGTGAGGTTTTTTGAGTCCCTAAAGACTTATGCCGCTTAGGGCGAGGGGCCGGCTCCGTCCGGCTTACAGGCGTGTATCGCGCCCCAAATTCGGCCTTCCGAATACCAGGGGCTTCGCCGAAATTTAAAATTATAGAATTCTATGGCTAAGTGAGAGTGATAAAGCATTATTAGTCCGGTTGCCTTGTTCGTTGTGCTGAGCACCTCCCTCGAAGGACCCAAACATGGGAACAAGAGTGCTTAGGTTTATCCCGAACACCCCGGCACTCGTGGCATGGGGGCAGAAGCCGAGGACTAGCCATCTCTCAGATTGGATAAACAGCCAAACATAAGGTAATATTTTAAATTCACACAAGCGTTGCATAACGAATACGATACAAGCTTTCATACATACAGGACAAAAATGAGCAAGTCTCATTAAAATATTACATTTTACGAACACTCATCCGTGATAAGATAGGCGCCCGGCAAAACACCCTCGTAGTACATCTCGGGGTGGCGGTGCTCCTTCCCTCCGGCGGCCCCTCCTTGATCAGCTTCACAGCGTCTAGCTTGACCCACTGCGTTTTCACACGGGCGAAGGCCTGGCGTGCACCTTCAATGCAGATGGATCGCTTGACGACCTCCAGCCGTGGGCAGGCATCCACAAGCCGCCTCACCAGGGCGAAGAAGCTGTTCGGAAGGGTGTCCCTAGGCCACAGCCGGACTATGAAGCCCTTCATGGCCTGATCGACCGCCGTAGCTCGGCCATCTGCTTCAGTTGGTCGCTCATTGTCACCGGATGTTCGGCCTCAGCATACAGAGACTAGAACAGCTTCTCCGTCGAGCTTCCGTCCTCGGCCTGGTAGAATAGTGCGGCATCGGACACACTGCGGGGCAAATCTGTGAATGCTCCTGAAGATCTCCGGATTCGGGTAAGTAATCGGTAATTCACCCTTACATGCTTGCTTTGCATATAGAAAGCCTTACCCGCCGCTATCTTCTTCATCGTGTCGATCTCCTGAAGGGCCTTCTGGGCCTCGGCCTTGGCACTCTTCGCGCTCTCACATGCTGCGGCAAGCTCAGACTCTCTTGTCTTCAAGTCAAGCTCCAACGCCTCGTGCTTTGTCACGAGAGCCTGGAGCTCTTGCTGGACCTCACCCACCCGAGCCTCGTGCCGCTCTCACTCGATGCGCTCCTAGGCCGCCTTTTCTTTGGCCTGGGACAGCGCTTGCTTCAGGGTCACCACCTCGGTCGTGGCCCCTGGCAAACATATAATGATCCTGTCATTTAGCAATCGCATCCTTTTTCTCATCTACAAACGGGGTATTACTTACCTTTGTTCTCCTCGAGCTGCCTCTTAGCGAGGCCGAGCTCTTTCTGGGACCCCTCGAGACAGTTAGTGCGGCGGACGCCAGCAGCGAAGCCTGCATATGCATATTGACATACTTATATTAGACTCCTGCGATATTATTTGATCCTCTGTTCGGCTTTTCTTTGTGAACACTGAACAAAGCATCAGGGGCTACTGTCTATGCGGTAATATTTCTACTACATTTTAAAACACTCACCTCGAAGCCTGTTAGAAGGCTAGTACAGGCTTCAGTCAATCCGCTCTTGGCGGACTGAACCTTCCAGATCACCGCACTCATGATAGTGCGGTGCTCCTCCTCAATGGAAGCGCTGCAAAGCGCTTCCAAGATAGTGTCCGGCGCCTCTGGATGGACAGAGGTCACCGGCACAGGCGTCTCACCCCCCTTAGAAGGGGACCGCCTACCCGAGCTCGGAGCCGTTGGAGGGTCCGGCGCGGTGTTCGGCTGAGGGCCGAACTCGGAGCTTTCGGGGACCCCGTCCCCTTGGCTCCCGGAGTCCAGAAGGTCGCCTTGAGGAGCCTCCGGGACTGTCCCCCCTCGATTCGGTGCCTCTTGAGACAGTACCTCGGTGTCATCGGCTGGATGAGGGGAGGTGGCGGTCGGTACTGGATCGCTATCCATGTCCGACACACCCAGGGAGCCGTCCGAGGATACCTCGATATTGTCTCGGGGCGGCCTGCATGATTGAGTTCGGCGTTAGGGAAAGCAATGCGACAAAGGAATCCTATGGGTTACTTTGTTATCCGAATACTTACGATCTCCCCTGGGGCTTGGCCCTGGGCAACCACTCATCTTCACTTTCGTCGGCGGCGACGGAGCTGTCTGGAAGGAGCGTCCTTCCCTTCTTGGACCCTCTGGCCTCCCCAGTTGGGGCGGCCTTCCTTTTCTTGTCTCCCCCAGTCGGTGGGGTAGCATCTTCTTCCTCTTCCTCGTCTTCGGGGGAAGAGTGCGCCGCAGACTCATCGGACGGTGAGTCCGACGACGCCTGGCGTCGGGAACTCTTTCGAGCTCCCTTGGCCTTCTGGGTCTTCTCCGGCACCTTATAAGGGGCCGGAGTCAACATCTTCGCCAGAAGGGCGTCTGCAGGGCCTTCGGGCAAGGGAGCCGGACAGTCGATTTGTCCGGCCATCTTCTGCTAGTCCTGTTAACGGCACGGGAGTTTAGATCCCGCATAGAATCAATCTATATAGAAAACAAGTATCCTGTGAAAGGTAAAACAACTTACCGCACTAGCGTGGCGCTTTGCGCTGAATCCGCGATCCTCAGTAATGGGGGGAGGAACCGCGACGCCCTTGAATACCACCCTCCAGGCATCTTCATGAGTCGTGTCGAAGAGTCTGTTCAGAGTTTGGTGTTGCGCCGGATTGAACTCCCACAAGGTAAGCTCCCGTTGTTGGCATGGAGTATCCGGCGGACGAGCATAACCTGGACTATGTTGACAAGCTTGAGCTTCTTATGCACCATGTTCTGAATACATGACTGGAGTCCGGTCAGCTCTTTTGAATTTCCCCAGGACAGGCCCTTCTCTTTCCAGGAGGTGAGCCGCATGGGGATGCCAGATCGGAACTCGGGGGCCGCTACCCATGCAGGGTCGCGCGGCTCGGTGATATAGAACCACCCCGATTGCCACCCCTTTAGGCCTTGTTCGGTTCTCATGGATTTAATCCACTAGGGGGTCCAATCCCTACGGGGATTGGGTGAACCCCTTCCCTGCACCCGATCCCCACTAATCCTTGCTAACCCCTTCAGCAGACACCCCCCACTACAAATAAGTGTTCGTTTTTGTCGCCTCGCTCGGGAGAGACAAGAGTCGCTCGGGAGAGATGGGAGTTGCGCTTCGCCCGGGATTCCTTCCATGGGGTGCTAGAGGGTGATTAGTTCCGCGTGGATTTGGAGGGGTTTGGGTCGCGGAAGGAACACGCAGGGCTTAAGTGAACGCAGGAATATGGGTGGGCATGGTTTATTCCCCTCGTGGGGGTAACCCGCATGGACCCCCGTGGATTCGCCTCAAAACCACGCGGGGCCGCGGGGCTGGGAGTAACCGAACGAGGCCTTATGGTGTCCACGAAGGTGCCCTCGAGCCATGTGATGTTGGGCATCTTGCCCACCATGGCGCCTCCGCACTCTGCCAGGCGGCCGCTCACTACCTTCGGCTTGACATTGAAGGTCTTCAGCCATAAGCGGAAGTGGGGCTTGATGCGGAGGAAGGCCTCGCACACGACGATGAACGCCGAGATGTTGAGGATGAAGTTCGGGGCCAGATCATGGAAATCCAGACTGTAATAAAACATGAGCCCCCGAACGAAGGATGGAGAGGGAATCCCAGTCCGCGGAGGAAATGGGTGAGGAATACCACCCTCTCATGGGGCTCGGGGGTGGGGATGAGCTGTCCCTCATCTGGGAGCCAGTGCATGATATCGTCGGGCAGGTATCCGTCTCTCCTCAGTTTCTTGACGTCTCCCTCCGTGACGGAGGAGACCATCCACTTGCCTCCCGCTCCGGACATGGTTGGAGAAGGTTGAGATGGAAGTGAGGACTTGGGCGCTAGAGCTCGAGTGTGCGGGAGCGGATGAGCAGAGGAGGAAGAAGGCGTGGATAGAAAGGTGAATCCTTATCCCTTTATATGGGCGGACAAAATTAAAACATCCCCACTTGCCTAGTAAAACTCGCTTATCCCCCAAGCACCGCAATTGATGGCGCATTTGGGTTACCCATGCCCGTATTGATGAGAATCCCGTAATAAGGGGACACGATCTCTGCTTTGACAAGACATGTCGAAAAACTGCCTCGCGTTATGTGCGGGGCTGGTTAAAAGAAACGGTTCGAATAATCACCGGGCCATGACGTAACGTCATGTTGTCAAAACAAGCTAGCGGATTAAATCTGCGAAAACATTATTCTCTCTACGGTGAAATGTGGGACTTATTTTGCAGGGTCGGACACTATCCTTGTATTCAAATTCTTCTGTGATGTATATGGAGAAGGAACCCGCAATGCCGAAGACAACTATGCGTCGGACTCATCGTCATTGAAGCCCGGTTTAGGGGCTACTGAGGGAGTCCTGGATTAGGGGGGGTCTCCGGACAGCCGGACTATCTCCATTGGCCGTACTATTAACTATGAAGATACAAGATTGAAGACTTTGTCTCGTGTCTGGATGGGACTCTACTTGGCGTGGAAGGCAAGCTAGGCAATACATATATGGATATCTCCTCCTTTGTAACCGACCTTGTGTAACCCTAACCCTCTCCGGTGTCTATATGAAACGGAGGGTTTTAGTCCGTAGGACAACAATCACAACATAGAATCATACCGTAGGCTAGCTTCTAGGGTTTAGCCTCTCTGATCTCGTGGTAGATCTACTCTTGTGACACCCATATCTTCAATATTAATCAAGCAGGATGTAGGGTTTTACCTCCATCAAGAGGGCCCGAACCTGGGTAAAACTTCGTGTCCCTTGCCTCCTGTTACCATCCGGCCTAGACGCACAGTTCGGGACCCCCTACCCGAGATCCGCCGGTTTTGACACCGACAGGCTTCCTCAAATTGCCCTAGGTCTTCATGATCAAGCAAGTTGGATGCACACCCACTTAGTTTTCTTTTTGAGCTTTGATAAACTTATAGCTCTAGTGCATCTGTTGCATGGCAATCCCTACTCACTCACATTGATATCTATTGATAGGCATCTCCATAGCCCATTGATATGCGTAGTTGATGTGAGACTATCTCCTTCTTTTTGTCTTCTCCACAACCACCATACTCTATTCCACCTATAGTGCTATGTCCATGGCTCACGCTCATGTATTGCGTGAAAGTTGAAAAAGTTTGAGAAGATCAAAAATATGAAACAATTGCTTGGCTTGTCATCGGGGTTGTGCATGATTTGAATATTTTGTGTGATGAAGATGGAGCATATAGCCAAAATATATGATTTTGTAGGGATAAGCTTTCTTTGGCCATGTTATTTTGAGAAGACATAATTGTCCTGTTAGTATGCTTGAAGTATTATTGTTTTTATGTCAATATTAAACTTTTGTTTTGAATCTTATGGATCTAAATATTCTTGCCATAATAGATAAGATTACATTGATAAATATGTTAGGTAGAATTCCACATCAAAAAAATTGTTTTTATCATTTACCTACTCGAGGACGAGCAGAAATTAAGCTTGGGGATGCTTGACACGTCTCCAACATATCTACAATTTTTTTGTTCCATGATATTATATTATCTATCTTGATGTTTTATATGCATTTATATGCTATTTTATATGATTTTTGGGACTAACCTAGAGCCCAGTGCCAGTTTCTGTTTTTCCTTGTTTTTGAGTTTAGCAGAAAAGGAATATCAAACGGAGTCCAAATGAGCTGAAATTTTACGGTGGTTTTTTATGGACCAGAACAAGCCCCCGAAGCAAAAGAGTTGGGCCACAAGAGACATGAGGCCTCGACAAGGGTGGAGGGCGCGCCCTACCCCTAGGGTGCACCCTCCATCCTTGTCGTCGCCTCGTGGACCCCCCTGACTTGTTCCCGACGCCAAAAATTCCTATAAATATAGAAACTCCCAGAAATAAACCTAGATCAGGAGTTCCGCCGCCGCAAGCCTCTGTATCCACGAAAAATCAATCAGGAGCCCATTCCGGCACCCTGCCGTAGGGGAAAACCATCACTGGTGGCCATCTTCGTCATCCCGGCGCTCTCCATGATGAGGAGAGAGTAGTTCACCCTCGGGACTGAGGGTATATGTACTAGTAGCTATGCGTTTGATCTCTCTCTCTCTCTCTCTCGTGTTCTTGATTTGGCACAATCTTGATGTACCGTGAGCTTTGCTATTATAGTTGGATCTTATGATGTTTCTCCCCCTCTACCTTCTAGTAATGGATTAAGTTTTCCCTTTGAAGTTATCTTATCGGGTTGAGTATTTAAGGATTTAAGAACACTTGATGTATGTCTTGCATGTGCTTATCTGTGGTGACAATGGGATATTCACGTGATCTAATTGATGTATGTTTTGGTGACCAACTTGCACGTTCTGTGACCATGTGAACTTATGCATAGCGGTTGCCACACATTTTTGTCTTGACTCTCTGGTAGAAACTTTGGGGCACTCTTTGAAGTTCTTCATGTTGGTTTGAATAGATGAATCTGAGATTGTGTGATGCATATCGTATAATCAAACCCGCGGATACTTGTGGTGACATTGGATTATCTAGGTGACATTAGGGTTTTGGTTGATGTATATCTTAAGGTGTTATTTTAGTACGAACTCTAGGGCTGTTTGTGACACCTATAGGAATAGCCCAATAGATCGATTAGAAAGAGTAACTTTGAGGTGGTTTCGTACCATACAATAATCTCTTCGTTTGTTCTCCGCTATTAGTGACTTTGGAGTGACTCTTTGTTGCATGTTGAGGAATTGTTATATGATATAATTATGTTATCATCGTTGAGAGAACTTGCACTAGTGAAAGTATGAACCCTAGGCCTTCTTTCGAAGCACTGCAATACCATTTTCGTTCACTTCTGTTACTAGTTACCTTGCTGTTTTTATATTTTTAGATTACAAAAACCTATATCTACTATCGATATTGCACTCGTATCACTGATGTCTACTACGCAACTTTATTCTTGTAGACACGTGTTGGGCCTCCAAGCGCAGAGTTTTGTAGGACAGTAGCAATTTTTCCTCAAGTGGATGGCCTAAAGTTTATTAATCCGTGAGAGGTGTAGGATGAAGATGGTCCCTCTCAAACAACCCTCCAACCAAATACAAGAAATCTCTTGTGTCCCCAACACACTCAATACAATGGCAAGTTGTATAGGTGCACTAGCGCCGAAGAGATGGTGATAAAACTGTAATATTAATGGTAGAAATATATTTTTAATCTGAATAAATAAAAACAGCAAGGTAGCGAATACTAATCGGGCACAAAAACGGCATTTCAATGCTTGAAAACAAGGCCTAGGGTCCGTACTTTCGCAAGTGCAATCTCTCAAAAGTGCTAACATAGTTGGATCATATGATTATCCCTCAAAGTGCAATAAAGAATCACTCCCGGGTTCCTATTAGTGGAGAACAAAAGATAGGAATTGTTTGTAGGGTACGAAACCACCTCAAAGCTATTCTTTCCGTTCGATCTATTCAAGAGTTCGTACTAAAATAACAAAAAGCTATTCTTTCCGTTTGATCTATCCTAGAGTTCGTACTAAAATAACACCAAATCAAATTCATATTCATAATACTCAATCCAACACAAAGAACTACAAGGAGACCCCAAAGTTTCTATCGGAGAAAAGATAATAAGAACATGCATTAACCCCTATGCATAGATTACCCCAATATCACTGCGGGAATCCGTGAGTTGAATGCCAAAACGCATATCAAGTGAATCAATATGATACCCCATTGTCACCTCAAGTATTCATACCGCAAGACATACATCATGTGTTCTCATATCTGAATATTCAATCCGACAAGACAAAACTTCAAAGGGTAAAGATTCAATTCATCACAACAAGGGTATAGAGGGGAGAAACATCATATGATCAGACTATATTAACAAAGCCCATGATATTGGGAGATTAAACACATAGCTAATGATACAAACCCTCAGCCCCGAGGGTGGACTACCGCCTCCTCATCGTGGTGGCCGCCGGGATGATGAATATGGCCACCGGAGAAGATTCCCCCCTCTGGCAGGGTGCTGGAACGGGTCTAGATTGGTTTTTGGTGGCTACGGAGCCCTGCAACAGCGGAACTTCTGATCTAGGTTAACCCCAAGGGGTTTCGAATATTTGGGAATTTATAGTGCAAAGAGGGGGGTACGGGAGGCCACCGAGGTGGGCACAACCCACCTGGGCGCGCCAGGGGGCCCTGTCGCGCCCTGGTGGGTTGTGCCCCCCTTGGTGTTTGGACTCCGTTTAATATTGATTTTTTGCGATGTAAAAACAAGCAAAAAACAACAACTGGCACCGGGCACTGGGTCAATAGGTTAGTCCCAAAAATGATGTAAAGTTGCTATAAAATGATTGTAAAACACCCAAGAATGATAATAGATTGGCATGAATACTTCATAAATTATAGATACGTTGGAGACGTATCAATCACCATCTCTTCTCGAAACTAGTGCACCTATACAATTTACCATTGTATTGGGTGTGTTGGGGACACAAGAGACTCTTTGTTATTTGGTTGCAGGGTAGCTTGAGAGAGACCATCTTCATCCTACGCCTCCCATGGATTGATAAACCTTAGGTCATCCGCTTGAGGTAAATTTGCTATTGTCCTACAAAACTCTGCGCTTGGAGGCAACACGAGTCTACAAGAAGATGGTTGTGTAGTAGACATCAGTTGCCCTCTTTCATTCTTATTTGGTCATAACCACTTCACAAATCAATTTTGGAAAATATGGTGGATCCACGAAGTTCGTCAAGCATGTCATCGAGCCTAGAAATAAGGTGCCAATATATCACAGTTATGTTGTTAATGGATCTACAATCAGTACACATGCGCATGGTACCATATTTCTTTGGAACTAAAAGAATGGGAACAACACAAGGAGAAAGACTTTCCCTTACATCCCCTTTGTTAAGAAGATATTCTACTTGCCTCTGAATTTCCTTTGTCTCCTCTGGGTTAGCTCGGTACGGTGGTCGTTTTGGTAGTGGGGCACCCGGTACCAAGTCGATTTGGTGCTCCCCTCTTTGGTGGCAAACCAGGTGGTACCTCCTTGGGAAACACATCCTCATACTCCTCCAAAAGATCAAAAACAACACTAGGAAGAGTTGAGGGTAAGTCGTTAGCAGCCAATAAAGTTTCATTGTACATGAGTACAAATAATGGAGTATTAGGTTCTCTCAATTCCCGCATATCCCTTTTCCTAGCCATCATAACTAATCCCTATTTTTCCCGGGGCTTGGTCATAATTGGCTGTGGAAACATTCCCTCACTATGTTGGTGGCTCACTCATTGTGTATGATCACTCTCTCCCTTTTTCTTTCCTTTTCTTTTCATCTCATCAAGATAGACTTCCTCGAGTGTCATGGGCATCCAAGTGAACTTTTCTCCCCTATGGACAAAACATAAGTGATTCGCACGTACAATGATTTGCACATCACGGTCATGCAACCATGGTCATCCAAGAAGCAAGTGACAAGCGTGCATCGACACCACATCACACTCAACATCATCCTGATATGTCCCTATTGAAATTGGTATTTGCACGCTGCTCATCACCTTAATTGCGCCACAGTCATTCAGCCATTGCATGCGGTATGGGTGTGGGTGACATTTTGTTTGCAATTGAAGCTTCTTGACCATCTCCGTGCTTGCAATATTGTTGCAGCTGCCACTATCAACAATCACTCGACATATCTTTGAGTTGTTAAGGCAATGGGTGTGGAAAAGATTAGGCAACTGCCCCTTTTCCTCCTCCACAACCTGGGCGTTAAGTGAACGACATACAACCAAAACTTCTCCATCAAGTTCCTCATAAGATAAAATAGTTCCTCCTACTTCCCAACCTTGCTCCTCTTCCACTGCATCATTGCCACCTTCAGGGTCACTTTCAGACTCCCATTCACCTCGTTCATTAATGATCATAGTTCTTTTGCTTGGACATTCCGAAGAAATATGACCTCTTCCTTTGCACTTGTGGCATTGATTGTCGCTGCTGTGTGTAGAGCTCTTTTCTGGAGGTGGAACAGAGGATACTCCTGTTGTAGCTGATGACCTCTTATCTTGATTGCAAATAGCAGGTGAGGAAGTCGTCGAGGCATGTGGGTGCCTAGGTGGTGCACCCTCAAACTGAGAACCATATGGTTGTTGTGTTCGATGCAATGAGCGTGTGGTGGTGCGGCCTTGGAAAGCATGAGTACGACCATTACACATATTCTTCTTCTCAACTCTTATAGCTTGATGTAGCACGTCTTATAATGTATCATAAGGAAACATCTCCACAAAGTCCGATATTTCATCATTCAGCCCATGTAAAAATCTCATCATCTTTGCCTCATCACTTTCACGGGTTCTTTTCCGAATTAGCAGCACCTCCATCTCTTTATAGTACTCCTCAACAATGCGGTAACCTTGAGTGAGCCACTGCAACCGCTTGTACAATTGCCTCTCATAGTATGATTGAACAAAACGGCACCTCATGACTTCCTTCATCAAAGTCCAGCTGCGGATATGATTATTGCCCGACATCAACTAATCGTCTTGCAGCTGATTACACCATGTAAGAGCATAACCAGAGAACTCCATAACAGCAAGATCAACTCTCTTGGATTCAGAAAGACCATGGATGCGGAAGATTTGATCGCATTTCTCCTCCCACTCAATATATGTATCCGGATCCTCTTTTCCCATGAAGGATGGTACATGTAGCTTCACTCTCGCTTGGTTGTCATGGCTATCTTGATCATGACGGTCATAATGATGACTGTTGCGACAAAAAACAACACCATGGCGAGGCGGGGAGTAGGGTCCATAGTCCTCCATGCCTTCATCTTCGTCAGCATGCTCGGAGATATCTTCAAGGGAGATGGCATCACCATCATGTGCCCCTCGTCGCCGGTGATCAGCGGCAAACCTGCGCGGGTCATGGACTCGCCCGCGCGCTTCTCCTCCATGCAGCCCACCCTCACGGGGGGGGGGGGGGGGCAGCAAATTCGCCACACCTTCGTTCAGCCCCAACAGCACGGGCGCCGTGGGCAGCAGCTCCTACCACTCTGCCACGACCATCGTGGCGATCCTCGTTTCCTTGACGTCGTAGGTTGTTAGCGGCCAGCGAGGTAGCAGGGCTGTGTTGATGTTCATCCCCATTACCCGCGATAGGAAGACACCCTCCAAACAACCTTCGCATAGCTGTAGCTATACTCTCCTCAATCATGTCGCCAAGTGTTGCGTGAGTTTTTGGGAGATCATCTTTCACATCTTGATATCCATGTACACTCGAGTTGGATCCTGTCATGTTAACTCGAAACAAGTGGACAAAAGAAAAATATATGTGGAAAACACTTAGCTCACCTTCTTGCTTACCCAAATTCTAATGATTCCTTGGCGACTGAGCGGTGGTAGAAAATCAGGAGTGGATGGGCAAATGAAAGGAAGGACGCTGATGGTTTTTAGGCACATCTGGGTGGGGTAAAATGAGAAGGGCTAGTGTTGTAATCAATGCAAACCAAATGAACAAGAAAAAATTGTACATCCTTGCACCATGTTTAAGCTGCAACACTTTCCACTTCAACTTCTGAAATTTCTCACCAAACTAAATATGATTGCACACTTGCTCAACATTTTCTCTCTTTTTTTTTGCTTTTTTCACTCTTTTTTTGCTTTTTTGCAACAAAATAGATCCAACAACAAGACTCAAAGAAAGACAAAGAGGAAAGCAAACAACTCAATCTCAGCAAACAAAGGCTTGTAATTTTTTGTGTTTTTTTGGCTTTGGACTCTAGGACAGGGAAAACCAAACTAAAAAGGATAGATCTAGCTAAAAGGATACAGATCCGATTGTGTAAACCTTGCTCTGATACCAGATGATGCGACACCATCATTTGAGAAGAGGGTATTCAAGGGGAGGTCCGATCTTCATGACATAGGATCGATAAATGGATGGGGATAACTAGCTGCAAGCAGCCAGAAAATGGAAATAAGAGAGTATGACCCAACTAGGAGGATGCTCACCAAAGCCTGCAATCCAAACATTCGTCGATCCACAAACTGCAATACTACCCCACACAACCACACTCAAGTCGCGGAGCATGGGATAGGTGCAATCCGCAAGTGAAACCACGAACTCTTACCCACACAACATGATCTAGTCGTGCAACACAATTAGGAGCAATTTCTCAAGGAATCATGAGAATAAGGGTATCAAGAGCTCTCCAATCTCAGGAGGAGTATATGTCTTTGGTATTTGATAGAAATGGAAAAACTCCCCAACGAAGGGAAGAGTTAGCCTATTTGTAATTGCGACAACCCCCCTGGATAGGTGTGTGATACGTCTCCAACGTATCTACAATTTTTGATTGTTCCATGCTATTATATTATTTGTTTTGGATGTTTTATATGCATTAATATGCTGTTTTATATTATTTTTGGGACTAACCTATTAACCTAGAGCCCAGTGTCAATTTCTATCTTTTCCTTGTTTTTGAGTTTTACAGAAAAGGAATACCAAACGGAGTCCAAACAAGCGAAATTTCACGACGACTTTTTATGGACCAAAAGAAGCCCACGAAGTATCGGAGATGGGCTAGAGGAGCCATGAGGCATCCACAAGGGTGGAGGGCGCCCCACCCTAGGGCAGCCCCTGCCTTGTCATCGCCTCGTGGACCCCCTGACTTATTACCAACGCCAAAATTCCTATAAATATAGAAACCCCCAGAAATAAACCTAGAGTAAGAGTTCCGCCACCGCAAGCCTCTATAGCCACGAAAAACCAATCGGGAGCCCATTTCGGCACCCTGCCGGAGGGGAAAACCATCACCAGTGGCCATCTTCATCATCCCGGTGCTCTCCATGACGAGGAGGAAGTAGTTCACCCTCGGGGCTAAGGGTATGTACCAGTAGCTATGTGTTTGATCTCTCTCTCTCTCTCTCGTGTTGTAGATTTGGCATGATCTTGATGTACCGCGAGCTTTGTTACTATAGTTGAATCATATGGTGTTTCTCCCCCTCTATCTTCTTATGATGAATTGAGTTTTACCTTTGAGATTTCACTATTATCGGATTGAATACTATTATGGATTTGAGAACACTTGATGTATGTCTTGCGTGGGATACCCGTGGTGACAATGGGGTGTTCTATTGATTCACTTGATGTATGCTTTGGCACTCAACTCGCAGATTCCTAAGGTGACATTAGGGTAATCTATGCATAGGGGTTGATGCATGTTTTCATCCTTGTTTCTCCAGTAGAAATCTTGGGGCACTCTTTGAGGTTCTTTATGTGGAGAGTAGTAAAATTTCTATGCTTGTAGATCATGAAAAGAATGAATTATGTGATGGTTATATTGTTGAATTCATTCATGATGCTAACGAAAATTATTATGAGGGAGGAATATATGCTTGTAGGAATTGCAATAATATCAAGTTTCCACTCTATGTATTGAAAATCTTGAAGCTATGCTTGTTTTGACTTCCTGTGCTAGTTGATTCTTGCTCACAAAATCCCTATGCATACGAAGTGGGTTAGACTTAAATGTGCTAGTCATATGCTTCATGATGCTCCTGTTATGTTTCATTTCTTAACTTTCATGTGAGCATCATTGAAGTTATCATGCCTAGCTAGAAAGGCATTAAAGAAAAGCGCTTGTTGGGAGACAACCCAACATTTACCCCGACTGATTTTGTGTGTTAACATGATTAGGCTACAGTAGTAATCATGTTTCATAGCTTTTATTTCAGTAAAGTGCCAAGTAAGACCTTTGGGATGGTCTATGGTGATAGTTAATTTGATCTTGCTGAAGAACAGAAACTTTTGTGCCCAGTAAAATAATTTTCATTTTTTACAGAAGCTAGATAAAATCCTAATTATTTCTTCAAACAATTTATATACAAATTTCCCAGGATTTCCTAATTTTTCAGAATTTTTGGAGTTACATAAGTATATGAAGTTTCCAGATTACTACAGATTGTTCTATTTTTGACAGATTCTGTTTTCATTGTGTTGTTTGCTTATTTTGATGAATCTATTAGTAGTATTAGAGGGTATGAACCATGGAGAAGTTGGAATACAGTAGATATAACACCAATATAAATTTAGAATGAGTTCACAATAGTACTTAAGTGGTTATTTGCTTTCTTATACTCGCGGAGCTTACGAGTTTTCTATTGAGTTTTGTGTTGTGAAGTTTTCAAGTTTTGGTTGAAGTTTCGATGGACTATGGAATAAGCAGTGGCAAGAGCCTAAGCTTGGGGATACCCAAGGCACCCCATGGTAATATTCAAGGAAAACCAAGAGCCTAAGCTTGGGGATGCCCCAGATGGCATCCCCTCTTTCGTCTTCGTTCATCGGTAACCTTACTTGGAGCTATATTTTTATTCACCACATGATATGTGTTTTGGTTGTAGAGACATTTTATTTCATTTTGTTTTGCTTGCTGTTTGAATAATATCCCAAGATCTGAAATTCTTAAATGTTAGAGAGTCTTCACATAGTTGCACAATTATTCGACTACTCATTGATCTTCACTTATATCTTTTAGAGTAGTTTGTCGTTTGCTCTAGTGCTTCACTTATATCTTTTTAGAGCACGGCGGTGGTTTTATTTTGAAGAAATTGATGAATTCTTATGCTTCACTTATATTATTTTGAGAATCTCTCTAAAAATCATACTAATTTGCTTAGGTTATGAATTTAGTCCTAATATGATGGGCATCCAAGAGGGATATAATAAAAACTTTCATATAAAGTGCATTGAATACTATGAGAAGTTTGATTCCTTATGATTGTTTTGAGATATGAGTATGCTGATGTTAGAGTCATGCTAGTGAGTAATTGTGGATTGTAGAAATACTTGTCTTGAGGTTTGTGATTCCCGTAGGATGCACGTATGGTGAACCGTTATGTAACGAAGTTGGAGCATGCTTTATTTATTGATTGTCTTCCTTATAAGTGGCGGTCAGGGACAAGCGATGGTCTCTTCCTACCAATCTACCCTCCTAGGAGCATGTGCGTAGTACTTTGTTTCGATAGCTAATAGACTTTTGCAATAAGTATGTGAGTTCTTTATGACTAATATTGAGTCCACGGATTATACGCACTCTCACCCTTCCACCGTTGCTAGCCTCTCTAGTACCGTGCAACTTTCGCCGGTACCATACACCCACCATATACCTTCCTCAAAAAATCCAACATACCTACCTATTATGGCATTTCCATAGCCATTCCAAGATATATTGCCATGCAACTTCCCACTGTTCCATTTTTATGACACACTTCATCATTGTCATATTACTTTGCATGATCATGTAGTTGACATAGTATTTGTGGCAAAGCCACCATTCATAATTTTCATACATGTCACTCTTGAGTCATTACACATCCCGGTACACCACTAGAGGCATTCATATAGAGTCATATTTGTTCTAAGTATCGAGTTGTAATTTTTGAGTTGTAAGTAAATAAAAGTGTGATGATAATCATTATTAGAACATTGCCCCATGTGAGGCAATCAAAAAAAGAGGAGAAGAAAAAATGAGAGAAAGGAGAGAAGGGGCAATGTTACTATCCTTTTTCCACACTTGTGCTCCAAAGTAGCACCATGATCTTCACGATAGAGAGTCTCCTATGCAGCCCCTTTCATATACTAGTGGGAATTTTTCATTATAGAACTTGGCTTGTATATTCCGACGGTGGGCTTCCTCAAATTTCCCTAGGTCTTCATGAGCAAGCAAATTGGATGCACACCCACTTAGTTTTCTTTTTAGCTTTCATAAACTTATAGCTCTAGTGCATCCATTGCATGGCAATCCCTACTCACTGACATTGATATCTATTGATGGGCATCTCCATAGCCCATTAATACACCTAGTTGATGTGAGACTATCTTCCTCTTTTTTGTCTTCTCCACAACCACCCTATTCTATTCCACCTATAGTGCTATTTCCATGGCTCACGCTCATGTATTGCGTGAAAGTTGAAAAGGTTTGAGAACACCAAAAGTATGAAACAATTGCTTGGCTTGTCATCGGGGTTGTGCACGATTTGAGTATTTTGTTTGATGAAGATGGAGCATAGCCATACTATATGATTTTGTAGGGATAGCTTACTTTGGCCATGTTATTTTGAGAAGACATGATTGCTTATTGGTATGCTTGAAGTATTATTGTTTTAATGTCAATATTAAACTTTTGTTTTGAATCTGATGGATCTGAACAATCATGCCACAATAAATAAAATTACATGGATAAATATGTTAGGTAGCATTCCACATCAGAAATTCTGTTTTTATCATTTACCTACTCGAACGAGCAGGTATTAAGCTTGGGGGTGCTTGATACGTCTCCAACATATCTATAATTTTTTATTGTTCCATCCTATTATATTATATGTTTTCGATGTTTCATATGCATTAATATGCTATTATATATTATTTTTGGGACTAACCTATTAACCTAGAGCCAGTGCCAGTTTCTGTTTTTCCTTGTTTTTGAGTTTTATAGAAAAGGAATACCAAACGGAGTCCAAACGAGCTGAAATTTCACGATGATTTTTTATGGACAAAAAGAAGCCCACGAAGTATCGGAGATGGACCAGAGGAGCCACGAGACATCCACAAGGGTGGAGGGCGCGCCCCTGCCTTGTCGTCGCGTCGTAGACCCCACTGACTTGTTCCCGACGCCAAAAATTCCTACATACATAGAAACCCATAGAAATAAACCTAGATTGGGAGTTCCGCCGCCACAAGCCTGTGTAGCCATGAAAAAACAATTGGGAGCCTATTCCAGCACCCTGCCAGAGGGGAAAACCATCACTGGTGGCCATCCTCATCATCCCGACGCTCTCCATGATGAGGAGGGATTAGTTCACCCTCGGGGCCGAGGGTATGTACCAGTAGCTATGTGTTTGATCTCTCTCTCGTGTTCTTGATTTGGCACGATCTTGATGTACCGCGAGCTTTGTTACTTTAGTTGAATCATATGGTGTTTCTTCCCCTCTATCTACTTGTGATGAATTGATTTTTACCTTTGAGATTTCACTATTATCGAACTGAATACTATTATGGATTTGAGAACACTTGACGTATGTCTTGCGTGGGATACCCATGGTGAAAATGGGGTGTTCTATTGGTTCAGCTGATGTATGTTTTCGCACTCAACTGGTGGATTCCCGAGGTGACATTGGGGTAATCTATGCATAGGGGTTGATGCACGTTTTCATCCTTGTTTTCCGGTAGAAATCTTGGGGCACTCTTTGAGGTTCTTTGTGTTGGATTGAATGTTATGAATCTGAAGTTGTTTGATGCATATTATATAATGGACCCACGGATACTTGTGGTGACATTGGAGTATCTAGATGACATTAGGGTTGATTGATGTGTGTCATATGATGTTATTTTACTATGAACTCTAGGGCTATTTGTGACACTTATAGGAATAGCTCAATGGATTGATCAGAAACAATAACTTTGAGGTGATTTTGTACCCTACAAGCAATTTCATCTTATATTCTCTGCGATGGGAACATTGGAGTGACTCTTTGTTGCACGTTGAGGTAGGAACTTTGGAGTGACTCATTGTTGCACGTTTAGGGATTGCCATATGATATAATTATGCTATCATTATTGAGAGAACTTGCTGTTGGGGAACGTAGCATGCAATTTCAAAAAAATTCCTACGATCACGCAAGATCTATCTAGGAGATGCATAAAAATGAGAGGGGAGAGTGTGTCCATGTACCCTTGTAGACAGAAAGCGGAAGTGTTAGATTAACGCGGTTGATGTAGTCGAACGTCTTCACGATCCAACCGATCCATGTACCAAACATACGGCACCTCCGTGTTCAGCACACGTTCAGCTCGATGACGTCCCTCGAACTCTTGATCCAGTAGAGGGTCGAGGGAGAGTTCCGTTAGCACGACAGCGTGGTGACGGTGATGGTGATGTGATCCGCGTAGGGCTTCGCCTAAGCACTACGACGCTATGACCGGAGGAGTAAACTGTGGAGGGAGGCACCGCACACGGCTAAGAGAAATCTTGGTGTGCCTTTGGGGTGCCCCCCGCCCCCGTATATAAAGGGGTGAGGAGGAGGCCGGCAGCCAGGAGGGGCGTGCCAAGGGGGGATTCCTACTTGGACTCCTAGACCCAGTAGGATCCCCCCTTTCCTTTCTCCACCGGAGGGAATAGGAAGGAGAGGGAGAGGAAAAGGGAAGGGGGCCGCGCCCCCTCCTCCTTGTCCTATTCGGACTCCCTAGGAGGGGGCGCTCCCCACCCCCTGCGGGCTTCCCTATCTCTCCCTTTAGGCCCATGTAGGCCCAACACTTCCCCGGCGGGGTTCCGGTAACCCATCGGTACTCCGGAAAAATACCCAAATCACTCGGAACAATTCTGATGTCCGAATACTACCTTCCAATATATGAATCTTTAATTCTTGACCATTTTGAGACTCCTTGTCATGTCCATGATCTCATCCAGGACTCCGGACAAACTTCGGTCACCAAAACACATAACTCATAATACAAATTGTCATCGAACGTTAAGCGTGCAGACCCTACGGGTTCGAGAACTATGTAGACATGACCGAGACACATCTCTGGTCAATAACCAATAGCAGAACCTGGATGCTCATATTGGTTCCTACATATTCTACGAAGATCTTTATCGGTCAAATCGCATAACAACAAACATCATTCCCTTTGTCATCAGTATGTTACTTGCCCAAGATTCGATCATCGGTATCCTCATACGTACCTCAATCTTGTTACCGGCAAGTCTCTTTACTCGTTCTGTAATGCATCATCCCACAACTAACTCATTAGTCACATTGCTTGGAAGGCTTATAGTGATGTGCATTACCGAGAGGGCCCAGATACACCTCTCCGATATACAGAGTGACAAATCCTAATCTTGATCTATGCCAACTCAAAAAATACCATCAGAGACACCTATAGAGCATCTTTATAATCACCCAGTTACGTTGTGACATTTGATAGCACACAAGGTGTTCCTCCGGTATTCGGGAGTTGCACAATCTCATAGTCAGAGGAATATGTATAAGTCATGAAGAAAGCAATAGCAATAAAACAAACGATCATAATGCTAAGCTAACGGATGGGTCTTGTCCATCACATCATTCTATAATGATGTGGTCCCGTTCATCAAATGACAACACATGTCTATGGTCAGGAAACTTAACCATCTTTGATTAATGAGCTAGCTAGTCAAGTAGATGCATACTAGGGACACTCTGTTTTGTCTATGTATTCACACATGTACTAAGTTTCCTGTTAATACAATTCTAGCATGAATAATAAACATTTATCATGATATAAGGAAATATAAATAACAACTTTATTATTGCCTCTAGGGCATATTTCCTTCAGTTTCCCACTTGCACTAGAGTTAATAATCTAGATTACATAGTAATGATTCTAACACCCATGGAGTCTTGGTGCTGATCATGTTTTGCTCGTGGAAGAGGCTTAGTCAACGGGTCTGCAACATTCAGATCCGTATGTATTTTGCAAATCTCTATGTATCCCTCCTTGACTTGATCGCGGATGGAATTGAAGTGTCTCTTGATGTGTTTGGTCCTCTTGTGAAATCTGGATTCCTTCGCCAAGGCAATTGCTCTAGTATTGTCACAAAGGATTTTCATTGGACCCGATGCACTCGGTATTATACCTAGATCAGATATGAACTCCTTCATCCTGACTCCTTCATTTGTTGCTTCCGAAGCAGCTATGTACTCCGCTTCATACGTAGATCCCGCCACGACGCTCTGCTTGGAACTGCACCAACTTACAGCTCCACCATTCAATATAAATACATATCTGGTTTGTGACTTAGAGTCATCTGGATCAGTGTCAAAGCTTGCATCAACATAACCATTTACGACAAGCTCTTTGTCACCTCCATAAACGAGAAACATATCCTTAGTCCTTTTCAGGTATTTTAGGATGTTCTTGACCGCCGTCGAGTGATCCACTCCTGGATTACTTTGTTACCTCCCTGCTAAACTTATAGCAAGGCACACATCAGGTCTGGTACACAGCATAGCATACATGATAGAACCTATGGCTGAGGCATAGGGAATGACTTTCATTTTCTCTCTATCTTCTACAATGGTCGGGCATTGAGTCTGACTCAACTTCACACCTTGTAACATAGGCAAGAACCCTTTCTTTGACTGATTCATTTCGAACTTCCTTAAAAATTTATCAAGGTATGTGTTTTGTGAAAGTCCAATTAAGCGACTTGATCTATCTCTATAGATCTTGATGTCCAATATATAAGTAGCTTCACCGAGGTCTTTCATTGAAAAATTCTTATTCAAGTATCCTTTTATGCTACCCAGAAATTTTGCATTATTTCCAATCAACAATATGTCATCCACATATAATATTAGAAATGCTACAGAGGTCCCACTCACTTTCTTGTAAATATAGACTTCTCCAAAATTTTGTATAAAACCATATGCTTTGATCACACTATCAAAGCGTATATTCCAACTCCGAGAGGCTTGCACCGGTCCATAAATGGATCGCTCGAGCTTGAACACTTTGTTAGCACCTTTAGGATTGACAAAACCTTCTGGTTGCATCATATACAAATCTTCTTTAAGATATCCATTAAGGAATGCAGTTTTGACATCCATTTGCCAAATTTCATAATCATAAAATGCAGCAATTGCTAACATGATTCAGACAAACTTAAGCATCGCTATGGGTGAGAAGGTCTCATCATAGTCAACTCCTTGAACTTGTCAAAAACCTTTCGCAACAAGTCGAGCTTTGTAGACAGTAACATTATCGTTAGTGTCAGTCTTCTTCTTGAAGATCCATTATTCTCTATGGCTTGCCGACCATCGGGCATGTCAACCAAAGTCTACACTTTGTTCTCATACATGGATCCCATCTCAGATTTCATGGCCTCAAGCCATTTTGCGGAATCTGGGCTCATTATCGCTTCCTCGTAGTTCGTAGGTTCGTCATGGTCTAGTAACATGACTTCCAAAACAGGATTACAGTACCACTCTGGTGCAGATCATACTCTCGTTGACCTACGAGGTTCAGTAGTAACTTGATCTGAAGTTTCATGATCTTCATCATTAGCTTCCTCACTAATTGGTATAGGAATCACTGGAACTGATTTCAGTGATGAACTATTTTCCAATTCCGGAGAAGGTACAATTACCTCATCAAGTTCTACTTTCCTCCCACTCACTTCTTTCAAGATAAAATCCTTCTCTAGAAAGGATCCACTCTTAGCAACGAATATCTTGCCTTCGGATCTGTGATAGAAGGTGTACCCAACAGTCTCCTTTGGATATCCTATGAAGATACATTTCTTTGATTTGAGTTCGAGCTTATCAGGTTGAAGCTTCTTCACATAAGAATAGCATCCCCAAACTTTAAGAAACGATAGCTTAGGTTTCTCTCCAAACAACAATTCATATGGTCTCGTTTCAACAGATTTAGATGGTGCCCTATTTAACGTGCATGCAGTCGTCTCTAAAGCATAACCCCAAAACGATAACGGTAAATCGTTAAGAAACATCATAGATCACACCATATCTAATAAAGTACGGTTACGACGCTCGAACAAACCATTCCGCTGTGGTGTTCTAGGTGGCGTGAGTTGCGAAACTATTCCACATTATTTCAAATGAAGACCAAACTCATAACTCAAATATTCACCTCCACGATCAGATCTTAGAAACTTTATTTTCTTGTTACGATGATTTTCCACTTCACACTGAAATTCTTTGAACTTTTCAAATGTTTCGGACTTATGTTTCATTAAGCAGATATACCCATATCTGCTCAAATCATCTGTGAAGGTTAGAAAATAATGATACCCACCGCAAGACTCAACACTCATCAGACCGCATACATCTGTATGTATTATTTCCAACAAGTCAGTTGCTCGCTCCATTGTTTCAGAGAATGGAGTCTTAGTCATCTTGCCCATGAGGCATGGTTCGCAAGCATCAAGTTATTCATAATCAAGTGATTCCAAAATCCCATCAACATGGAGTTTCTTCATCTGCTTTACACCAATATGACATAAACGGTAGTTCCACAAATAAGCTGCACTATCATTATTAACTTTGCATCTTTTGGCTTCAATATTATGAATATGTGTATCACTACAATTGAGATTCAACAAAAATAGACCACTCATCAAGGGTGCATGACCATAAAAGATATTACTCATATAAACAGAACAACCATTATTCTCTGATTTAAATGAATAACCGTCTCACATCAAACAAGATCCAGATATATTGTTCATTCTCAACGCTGGCACCAAATAACAATTATTCAGGTCTAAAACTAATCCCGACGGTAGATGTAGAGGTAGCGTGCCGACGGCGATCACATCAACCTTGGAGCCATTTCCAATGTGCATCGTCACCTCGTCCTTAGCCAATCTTCGTTTAATCTGTAGCCCCTGTTTCGAGTTACAAATATGAGCAACAGAATCAGTATCAAATACACAGGCGGTACTACGAGCGTTAGTAAGGTACACATCAATAACATGTATATCAAATATACCTTTCACTTTGCCATCCTTCTTATCCAACAAATACTTGGGGCAGTTCCACTTCCAGTGACTAGTCCCTTTGCAGTAGAAGCACTCAGTTTCAGGCTTAGGTCCAGACTTGGGCTTCTTCCCTTGAGGAGCAACTTGCTTGTTGTTCTTCTCGAAGTTCCCCTTCTTCCCTTTGCCCTTTTTCTTGAAACTAGTGGTCCTGTTTACCATCAACACTTGATGCTCCTTCTTGATTTCTACCTCTGCAGCCTTTAGTGTTGCGAAGAGCTCGGGAATTGTCTTTTCCATTCCTTGCATATTATAGTTCAACATGAAGCCTTTATAGCTTGGTGGCGGTGATTGAAGAACTCTGTCAATGACACTATCATCAGGAAGATTAACTTCCAGCTCAGTCAAGTGGTTATGATACCCAGACATTTTGAGTATATGTTCATTGACAGAACTATTCTCCCCCATCTTGCAGCTATAGAACTTGTTGAAGACTTCATATCTCTCAACTCAGGCATTTGCTTGAAATATTAACTTCAACTCCTAGAACATCTCATATGCTCCATGACGTTCAAAACGTCTTTGAAGTCCCGATTCTAAGTCGTCAAGCATGGCACACTGAACTATCGAGTAGTCATCAGCTTTGCTCTGCCAGATGTTCATAACGTCCATAGTTGCTCCTACAGCGGATCTTGCACCTAGCAGTGCTTCCAGGACGTAATTCTTCTATGCAGCAATGAGTATAATCCTCAAGTTACGGACCCAATCCGTGTAGTTGCTACCATCATCTTTCAACTTAGCTTTCTCTAGGAATGCGTTAAAATCAAGGGAACGGTAGCATAGGCCATTGATCTACAACAACATAGATATGAAAAAACTATCAGGTACTAAGTTCATGATAAATTAAAGTTCAATTAATCATATTACTAAAGAATTCCCACTTAGATAGACATCCCTCTAGTCATCTAAATTATCATGTGATCCATATCAACTAAACCATGTCTCATCATCACGTGAGATGGAGTAGTTTTCAATGGTGAACATCACTATGTTGATCATATCTACTATATGATTCACATTCGACCTTTCGGTCTCAGTGTTCCGAGGCCATATCTGCATATGCTAGGCGATGAAGCCATGTACCTAGGGTAGGGGCACGGACCTGTCCAAGGAGCCCTACCCTAGGACATCCCTAGGAGAAGTCACCTTTCAATCGACTTGAAGGTATCCCACTCGACGGATTCAAGACACTCGACCAGAAAGCTATCACTCGACCATGAAGCCAACCACTCGACCGTCAGGAGACCTATAGTCACTCCGCAGGCAAACGGTCAGCTGTTAAGTAGTCTTTATGGTCATTATAGCACTTTATTAGGGGCGTTACCAGTAACGCCCGACCTTAAATGTACCTGAAAACCCTACATTACTGAGGGTAGGAGGGGGCCGGCAAACTCTATATAAGCCACCCCCTCCTCAGTATGAAGGGTTCGCACCCCTGTTATTCACACGCCAGTAATCCAGTCGACCGCCTCCGGGCACCAAGACGTAGGGCTGTTACTTCCTTCGCGAAGGGCCTGAACTCATACATCTTGGTGTGTTTACAACTTCCCAATAGCTGAGATCTAGCCTCTCCATACATACCCCCCTACAGAACTATCAGAGTTAGAACCATGACAGTTGGCGCCCACCGTGGGGCAGGAATCTTAGCACCTGATTGGAGAAGTTGCGATTTTTCTGATCCCTTTGATCATGGTTTCGTGCAGAGTTTTGGTGGAGGGCCGCGAGATCCGCCTCGGCGCGCTCACGTTCATCGCCGACGACTCCGCCTGGCTTCAGGAGGCGCCACTCGACATCGACGCGCTCCCCGTCCGCGGTGTGACGCATTTCCGCGCATGCATTCGTGGCGTCCTCCTGCGGCAGCCGTCGACCCAGTATCGGTCGGCCCCCGTATCGTCTCCCCGCTCTGTCTCCCACCGGCGCAAGCGCTCCGGTCGGTCGAGACTTTAGAGGTGGGTGAGGCATGCCGTGGCTCGCAAGTCGGCCGCCCCGCAAGTCGCGGCAATCGAGCCCGACGAATCCCTCTGCGGCCTGTTCGACTGGCTCCGTGGAGACCACATCCAAGTGCGACAGCAGCGACCCAGCGGTTGAGATCCTGGCGGTCAACGGAATGCACAGTCCTCCCGGTTTTGCTCGCGCTGATGGAGGCGCGGGTGGGGGCGACCAGTCGCATCCCCATGATGAGTATCTCCCCGAACCTCTCACGTCATTACAGCGAGAGGAGCTTCGCCGCTGGAACACGGACGCACTCCGCACTCCTATCGTCGGAGAGTCCCCTGAGGCCCAGGCCTTGGAGGACGCGCGCTTGGCTAATTTGGCCGAGCGCACTCGACTGGAGAATCTGCAGCGAGAACTCGACGAGCAAGCGCGTCAGCGGGCTCCCGAGTCTAGTCGACGCCAGCTCTTCCCGCCGACGCAGGTATACCGAACCCCAGTTCAGAATTTGGCCGCCGCGGCCCGTATAGCAGAATCGATTCAGCCCTCCCAGTCGGAGGCTGGCAGGGGCTTGTTACAGATCAGAGCGTTGCTCCGGGCGGCGGGAAACCAAAATTCCGCTGTTTCTCAGTTGCGGAATAGGATCCACAGTCGATCCGTTGCAACAGATACAGTCCAGTCGGCTCACAGCCCGCGGTCGCCCCCGAGGCGTGAGGGACGTGGCGACCGGCATGATCAGTACAGAAGGAATGAGCAGTATGATCACCGATCCGATCGTGATGATCGACGTCGAGTGCCAACCCCTCCCCCGAGGAGTGGGTCATATGCGCCTCGACATCGAGATGACAGGCGCCCTCATAGCGTTGGGCAGAGGATTCCCGTCGACCCCAGGGACCCAGGCTTTGACGCGAGATCTGTCCTCGTTCAAGGCTTGGTTGACAGGAACAGGGCTCATCGGGAAGGCCAGAACAGAGATGCGCCCGCCAGCAGCAGAATACGTGTTTCAGGGCCAGAGTGTTTCAGTCGAGCCATCAGGGCCGCGGTGATTCCTCCCAACTTTCGGTTGGCGACTGGAGTCAGCAAGTTCACCGGTGAGTCTAAGCCTGACACTTGGCTCGAAGATTACCGAGTGGCTGTACAGATTGGCGGTGGCAATGATGAGGTGGCTATGAAGCATTTGCCTCTCCTGTTAGAGGGCTCGGCCAGAGCGTGGCTGAATCAGTTAGCACCCAGCAGCATCTACACTTGGGAGGATCTCTCTCGAGTGTTTGTCACAACCTTTGAGGGAACATGCAAGCGACCCGCAGGCCTTACAGAATTGCGGTCTTGCGTGCAGAAGCCGAGTGAAACTCTGAGGGATTACATCCAGAGGTGGATCACTTTGCATCACACAGTTGAGAACGTACCGGATCACCAAGCAGTTTGTGCCTTTAAAGAAGGCGTCAAGAACAGAGAGTTGAACCTGAAGTTCGGCCGGACCGGAGAAATGTCCCTGAATCGGATGATGGAAATTGCCACCAAATACGCTAACGGAGAAGATGAAGATCGACTCCGGAGTGGCAAGTAGAAAGCAGTCGCCCAGGAAACCGGAGGCAATTCCAGTCGGAAGCAGAAGCGGAAGGCCGAGCCGGCCGCCCCTGGGGAGGCCCTGGCCGCAACCCAGGGAAATTTCAAGGGAAAACCCAAAGGCCCCTGGAAGCCCAAGAAAGTCAAGGATCAAGATGGAAATGATGTTTTGGATCTGCCATGTCACATCCACACCAAGAAAGATGAAGGAGGGTAATTTCATTTACCCAAAGCATACCACTCGACAGTGTCGGCTCCTGATCCAGCAGTTTCAGGGCAAACAGCCCAAAGATAAGGAAAAAGAGTCGGACAGAGTCGAGGACAAGGAAGATAGCGACGACGGATACCCCCAAATCAATTCCACCCTGATGATTTTTGCTGATGTCGAAAGCAAAAGTCGACTGAAAGTCATTAACCGTGAGGTGAATATGGTTGCTCCGGCGACACCCAGTTATCTGAAGTGGTCTCAGACTGCCATCACATTCGACCAGTCCGATCACCCTACGCACATTGCCACCCCTGGGAGGCAAGCTTTGGTGGTCGACCCAGTTGTCGAAGGCACTCGACTGACCAAAGTCCTGATGGATGGTGGCAGTGGCCTGAACATATTGTATGCTGAAACATTGAAAGGGATGGGCATTCCGATGTCCAGGCTCAGTGCCAGCAACATGAGCTTCCATGGAGTCATTCCTGGAAAGAAAGCCGAGTCACTCGGCCAGATTGCTCTCGACGTGGTTTTCGGTGATTCAAAGAATTACCGCAGGGAAAAGTTGACATTTGAGGTTGTGGACTTCCAAAGTGCTTATCATGCTATTCTGGGCCGGCCAGCTTATGCACGCTTCATGGCTCGACCATGCTACGTGTATCTCAAGTTGAAGATGCCCGGCCCCAGAGGTGTGATCACCGTTACCGGCAATCGGAAGAAAGCAGAAGAGTGTTTTCAGAAAGGATCGAAGATTGCTGACGCTCAGATGGCAGTTGTTGAGCTACAAGAGTACCAGAAGACTGCTGATCCGAGTGAATTGCTACGAGCCAAGAAGCCTGCTTCAGAATCTGCTTTTCAGTCGTCCGGTGAAACTAAGCCAGCTCACATTCACCCGACCGACCCCGACGCTGCTCCGACTCACATCTCGACGACGCTCGACTCCAAATAGGAAGAAGCGCTCATCCAGTTCCTCCGTGAGAACTGGGACGTCTTCGCATGGAAGCCTTCTGACATGCCTGGAGTTCCCAGGGGGCTGGCTGAGCACCGTCTACGAGTCGACCCGAAGTTCAAGCCTGTGAAAGAACATCTTCGACGGTCCGCCGTCCAGAAGAGGAAAGCTATTGGCGAGGAGGTGGCTCGGCTCTTAGCAGCGGAGTTCATCCGAGAGATTTACCACTCCGAGTGGCTCGCCAATGTAGTCATGGTCCCCAAAAAGGACAAGTCACTTCGCATGTGCATTGACTTTAAACACATCAATCGAGCCTGCCCGAAAGATCATTTCCCTCTCCCCACATCGACCAGGTAGTGGACTCGACCACGGGGTGTGAGCGTTTGTCTTTTCTAGATGCTTATTCAGGGTACCATCAGATCCGTCTGTATGGACCCGACGAGATCAAAACGGCTTTCATCACCCCATTTGGGTGCTTCTGTTATGTCACCATGCCCTTCGGCCTCAAGAATGCTGGAGCCACGTTCATGAGGATGATTCAGAAGTGTTTACTCACTCAGATCAGTCGGAACGTAGAAGCATACATGGATGATATTGTGGTTAAGTCACGGAAAGGTTCCGACCTACCGACTGACCTTGCCGAAACCTTTGCTAACCTCAGGGGATACGATATCAAGCTCAATCCATCAAAGTGCACATTCGGAGTTCCAGGTGGAAAGTTACTCGGTTTTCTCGTTTCCGAACGAGGAATCGACGCCAATCCCGAGAAAGTTGGCACCATACTCCGGATGAAGCGCCCTGTGCGTGTACACGATGTCCAGAAACTTACAGGTTGCTTGGCCGCTCTAAGTCGATTCATTTCTCGTCTCGGTGAAAAGGCGTTGCCTCTTTACCGACTGATGAAGAAGTCTGACAAGTTCGAGTGGACTCCAGAAGCTGACGCAGCGTTTGCAGAGCTCAAAGCTCTGCTCTCCACCCAGCCGGTGCTTGCTGCCCCAATCAGTAAAGAGCCTCTGCTGCTGTACATTGCGGCCACGGGACAAGTTGTCAGTACAGTACTCACGGTCGAGCGGGAAGAAGAAGGAAAGGCCTTCAGAGTTCAGCGCCCAGTATATTATGTGTCTGAAGTTTTGACCCCTTCGAAGCAAAGATATCCCCATTACCAGAAGCTTGTATATGGGATCTACATGACCACGAAGAAGGTTGCACACTACTTCTCTGACCATTCCATTACAGTCGTCAGCGACGCTCCACTGTCAGAGATCTTGCACAACAGAGATGCAACTGGTCGAGTGGCTAAGTGGGCGATTGAACTCCTCCCCCTAGATATCAAGTTTGAAGCAAAGAAGGCTATCAAGTCCCAAGCAATTGCAAATTTCGTCGCCGAGTGGATTGAACAACAACTCCCGACTCAAGTTCACTCGGAGCACTGGACCATGTTCTTCGATGGATCTAAGATGCTGAATGGTTCCGATGCTGGGGTAGTATTGGTCTCCCCCCGAGGAGATAAGCTCAGATATGTTCTCCAGATTCACTTCGATTCCTCCAACAATGAAGCAGAATATGAAGCACTCTTGTACGGGTTGCGCATGGCCATTTCACTCGGCGTCCGGCGCCTCATGGTCTACGGCGACTCAGATTTGGTGGTTAATCAGGTGATGAAGGAGTGGGACGTCAGAAGCCCAGCTATGACTGGCTATTGCAACGCAGTAAGAAAGCTAGAAAAGAAATTCGAGGGGTTAGAGCTTCATCACATCCCCCGACTGAAAAATCAAGTAGCAGATGATCTGGCAAAGATAGGCTCCAAGAGAGAAGCCATTCCCAGCAATGTGTTTTTGGAGCACATCCGCTCGCCGTCAGTCCAGGAGGATCCCTTCGCAGAAGAAGCCCCGCAACCGAAAAGTGCCACAGATCCGACTGAAGTCGAAATTCCTGCTGTGGTCGACCTAGTCATGGAGGTCTTGGCTATCACTCCTGACTGGACGGTACCATACATCGCGTATATCTTGAGGAAAGAACTCCCGGAGGACGAGGAAGAGGCTCGACAGATCGTCCGCCGATCCAAGGCCTTCACAGTCATAAAGGGACAGTTGTATAGGGAAAGCGCGACTGGAATCGGTCAGAAATGCATAACACCAGAAGAGGGTCAGATGATCCTTAATGATATCCACTCGGGGACCTGTGGTCACCATGCGTCCTCTCGGACCATTGTGGCTAAAGCATACCGAGCAGGATTTTACTGGCCAAGAGCAAATGAGATGGCAAAAGAGATAGTCGACAAGTGTGGAGGGTGCCAGTTCTACTCCAACATGTCACACAAGCCTGCATCAGCCCTGAAGACCATTCCACTCGTCTGGCCCTTTGCTGTCTGGGGACTGGACATGGTTGGTCCACTGAGAACAGGCAGAAGTGGTTTCACTCATGTGCTTGTGGCAGTCGACAAGTTTACCAAATGGATTGAAGCCAAGCCTATCAAGAATCTTGATGCTTGCACTGCTATCAGTTTCGTCAGAGGGCTGACATTCAGATATGGGGTCCCGCATAGCATCATCACCGACAATGGGTCAAACTTCGATTCAGACAAGTTCAGAGCTTTTTGCGCCTCTCAAGGCACGCGCGTCGACTACGCGTCGGTCACGCATCCTCAGTCGAATGGACAAGCTGAAAGAGCAAATGGTCTGATTCTCAAAGGATTGAAGCCTCGATTGATGCGTGATCTCAAGCACGCAGCAGGCGCTTGGGTAGACGAACTTCCGTCGGTTTTGTGGGGGCTGAGGACCACCCCGAACCGATCGACCGGAAGAACGTCATTTTTTCTGGTTTACGGAGCCGAAGCCGTCCTGCCGAGTGATCTACTTCACAACGCCCCCGGAGTCGAGCTTTATAACAAAGACGAAGCAGAGCAAGCCCGGCAAGACGCAGTCGACCTCCTAGAGGAGGAGAGGGAAATGGCTATGATCAGATCGACCATCTATCAGCAAGACTTGCATCGATTCCATGCCAGAAATGTGAAGAGCCGAGCCTTCCAGGAAGGAGATTTGGTCCTCCGAGTGGATCAACAGAAACCACACAAACTTGCTCCTACTTGGGAAGGTCCCTTCATCGTCACCAGAGTCCTCCACAATGGAGCATATCACCTCTACAATGTTGATCACCAGACCGACGAGCCACGAGCTTGGAATGCGGAACTACTCCGCCCCTTTTACACTTGAGTTCTCCCTTGGACGAGATGTAATAAGAAAAAATTTCTGTAGTTCATTTTTACCAAAGACAAGAGCGTTCCAATAATTGTTGTCACTTTTGTTTGCGTGCGAAATCCCTCAGTGGGTGACTTAGCTACGAATCCGTTTCGCCTAAGTTCGAAAAATCCTACCGAATGGAGAGCCAGACTCCCACTCAGGGGCTTAGCTGCAGCCTAGTGCTTGCCTAAGTGTTTAAAATCCTACCGAGTGGAGAGCAAACCTCCCACTCGGGAGCTTAGCTGCAGTCCAGCACTCGCCTAAGTTCTCTCACTTAGAGACTTAGCTGCAGTCCGGCACTCGCCTAAGTTTGAAAAAATCCTACTGAGTGAAGAGCGATCCTCCCACTCGGGGGCTTAGCTGCAGTCTAGCACTCGCCTAAGTTCTCTCACTTAGAGACTTAGCTGCAGTCCGGCACTCGCCTAAGTTTGAAAAAATTCTACCGAGTGGAGAGCGATCCTCCCACTCGGGGGCTTAGCTGCAGTCCAGCACTCGCCTAAGTTCTCTCACTTAGAGACTCGGCTGCAGTCCGGCACTCGCCTAAGTTTGAAAAAATCCTACCGAGTGAAGAGCGATCCTCCCACTCGGGGGCTTAGCTGCAGCCCAGCGCTCGCCTAAGTGTTTAGAAATCCTACCGAGTGGAGAGCAAACCTCCCACTCGGGGACTTAGCTGCAGCCCAACGCTCGCCTAAGTTTGAAAAAATCCTACCGAGTGGAGAGCGATCCTCCCACTCGGGGGCTTAGCTGCAGTCCAGCACTCGCCTAAGTTCTCTCACTTAGAGACTCAGCTGCAGTCCGGCACTCGCCTAAGTTTGAAAAAATCCTACCGAGTGAAGAGCGATCCTCCCACTCGGGGGCTTAGCTGCAGCCCAGCGCTCGCCTAAGTGTTTAAAAATCCTACCGAGTGGAGAGCAAACCTCCCACTCGGGGGCTTAGCTGCAGCCCAACGCTCGCCTAAGTTTGAAAAAATCCTACTGAGTGGAGAGCGATCCTCCCACTCGGGGGCTTAGCTGCAGTCCAGCACTCGCCTAAGTTCTCTCACTTAGAGACTTAGCTACAGTCCGGCACTCGCCTAAGTTTGAAAAACTCCTACCGAGTGGAGAGCGATCCTCCCACTCGGGGGATTAGCTGCAGCCCAGCGCTCGCCTAAGTGTTTAAAAATCCTACTGAGTGGAGAGCAAGCCTCTCACTCGGAGGCTTAGCTGCAGCCCAGTGCTCGCCTAAGTACAAGGCACAACCCAATCCGCGAGTCGACTGCTACCTTCCCCTTCGGAGCTGCGCCGCAAATACAAGGTTATTCCGAGTGAAGATCAAGATCCACTCGACGAATCAAACCATGAAGATATTCAACAAGAAATCAAGATCAGACAAAGCCTAAAAGGTCCCAGACCTCAGGCCAAAGTAATCGAGCTCTCAGCTCGACGGAGTTTAACGATTACAAAATCCACTCGACATTCCGAGGCAAATTTAAAGTGGAGCTTAAAAGTTTTTCACTCCTCAGGTGGAGGACTGGAAGGGGCGACGAACTCATCCAAGTCGATCCCGTCTGCAATACGGGTGGCAACAGCGATGAAAGTCTCCATGAAATCTTGAAAGTTGTGCTTCCTGGTATTGGCAACTTGGATAGCGACCAGCTTCTATTCTCATGCCTCCTTGCAATGGACGCGGACCAGAGACAGAGCCACATCAGCGCCACACCGAGCAGAAGACTTCTTCCACTCCTGCACTCGGTCAGGGATTCCGTTAAGTCGAGTCATCAGAGACTCGAGATCGTTTTGGAGCGTAGCCTCTGGCCAAAGTGCCGGGTCGATCCTTGACATGGCAACCTTCAGTCGAGCCAAGTAGTCCACGACGCCGTCAATGCGAGATTCCAGTCGGAGCAGATTCATGGCAGCTTCATCTTTCACGGGAGAGTTGATTGGATCCAAACCTGTTTCGATCCGCCCAGTCTCCTCTTCAAAGTTCTGGCAAAGCTCTGCATACACGATCCAAGGATAAGTCAATTTTCATAGACTGAGTCGACACAAAAAAACCCAGTCGGAACTGAATGTGCACCTTCAAGATTGATGTACAACTTCTTGGCGAGGCTCCTCAAGTAGCTCTCCAGGTCGTCCCTCCTGCGAGCGATGCCTTCCATCTTCTTGTTCAGGGTGAGGTTCTCCTTCTTCCAACGTGAACACTCCCTGTTGGCTTCATTCAGAGCGGTCTTCAGCTTGGTATTCTCTTCTTCTAAGTGGTCGACCGAAGCCAGCTTCTGTACGGCCAGAGCGGTCTTGTCATCAGCCTCCTTACGGGCAGCAGCCAAGTCCTGATCCTTCTTCGCCAGAGCTTCGTTCAGTTTTTCTGCGAAGAAATGATGATTGAATCGGAAATAGCAGAAGGATACTCAAGCCTAAAAACTAACCAGTCGACAAAGTCGTCTTACCTGCGGCGCCGTCTCTGACCTTCTGCAGCTCTGTTCTGTCCAGCTCCAGATCAAGGTTCAGTTGAATCTTCTGCTTCTCCAACTCAGTATAGCGAGCTACAAGTTCGCAGGATTTCTGTAAAAGAAAAATCAGTCGACAGACGTCCAAGATAAGTTGCTTCCGAGTAACTAAGAGACAATGACGACGTTTCTAAGACCACAGCCGAATCAAAAACATTCGACAGTAGTCTCGGGGACTACACCCAGTGGGTGCACTCAGCGTGCCCCCACTGGTTCGACCAAAAAAAAGATCTTCGGGGAAAACCGAGTGAAGAAATACAGCTACAGCAACACAATGTAAAGACTACAGTCGACTGCCAGCAGTCCACCGTAGTCTCGGGGACTACACCCAGTGGGTGCACTTAGCGTGCCCCCACTCGTCCAAGAATTGGCAGACACACCCAGTGGGTGTACAGATACAGATACAAAAGATCTTCGGAAAAGAGACTCTTCAAACAGCATATCATAACAGACCAAGTGTTGAGTCGACTGACCTGGACGTTGCTCTGAAGAGCCGAACTCGCGTCATAGGCTGCTTGGCTGGCCTCCCGAGCCATCTTCACTTGCTCCATCATGATCCCCACCTGGCGTATAGCCTCCTTTGCAGCAGCCGCTTGGTCCTCAGGGACGGGGTACGCAGCAGAAAGCGAAGGTGGATCCGCAGTCGACGCCGAAGGCCGCACGCTCGTCAAAGGAATGGCGAAAGTCACAGAAGCCCGAGTGGTGTCACCACCATCCCGAGCCATGGCCTCAGACGCCGGAGCAGGTTGGGGGGTCTTGTCAGCCGTCGACCTCTTGTTCCTCCTCATTCTCAGCGGTTCGTTGTCGTCGTCATCCGGGAGGTCGACAACATGAGGAGGGGCTACAAAGAAAACGTTCAATCGACCAGGGTTGCAATAAATGTTTAGTCGACTCAAAGCGGAACGTCAGTAATCGTACCAGGGTTGGAGGTAATAGCATCCTCCATCTCTTGGTCGTCGTCCTTGGCGGAGATCTCAGAAGTATCAGCACTGCAAGCCTCGAAAGTCAGCCGGTTGGCTCAATGAATCGACCAAGGATCCGTCCACGGTCGAGAAAGGAAAACAAGTTTTATTATTACCCAGAAATGGTGGGGATGGCCATCTTCATCTTGGGCAGAGCCTTGGGCGGCTTGGACGGCGCTGCGCGCGGGTGCTTGGGAGCCTTTCCACTCAACGTAGGAGAAGAGGTCCGAGGGCGTTTCGACGACTGCCCAACAGGAGCAGTCGCACTACCACGCTCCCACGCTGGATCATGTGTGAGCTTGGATCGCCCCTCCGGGCGGGGGGGGGGGGGGGGGTTCAACCTCCTCCTCCTCCTCTTCGCTGGAGTCGACGTCGTCGCCTCCCTCTCCTTCACCGTCGGACTCCCACTCGCCTTGATCGTCCCCGCTCTCACCTCCGCTCGCCTCCCCTTCCTCAATTGGCCCCTGTGCCCCATTGGGCGTCGAGTACATCTTAGTAGTCGCCTGAAAAACAACAGACAAGACAAAGGTCAATCGACCAACTCAAAGAAGACCAATGAAGAAAAACAAGACCTCAGTCAGGAGCATAGAGACATACCTGGTCCACGTCGTATGAGTTGTCGAGTGGAATTACCCTCCTGGCTCCTCGGGGGTTGTCCTTGTTTCCTGTGATGCTCGACAGCCACCCCTCCAGCATCTCATCAATGACCTCCTCCGGGTGGATCCGAGTGGTGTCGTGAAGACCCGAGTACAGCCACATCGGGTGGTCACGAGCCTGGAGCGGTTGGATGCGCCTCCGGAGGAAGACCTCCAGCAAATCCATGCCCGTCACGCCCTCACGGACAAGCTCAACCACTCGACCGGCCAGCACTTTGACTTGAGCCCTTTCCTCCGGCGCCACTTTCAGAGAAGCAGGTTTTTCAGCTCGGTCGAGGGAGAAAGGAGGAAGACCAGTCGACTGTCCTGGGGTCGCCTGGTCCTGACAGTAGAACCAGGTCGCCTGCCAGCCACGGACCGACTCCGGGAAAGTAATGGATGGAAAACAGCTCTTCCCCCTCGTCTGGATCGCCAAGCCCCCGCACAACTGGATCACCTGCGTCCTCTCGTCACTCGACTTGGCCTTCTTGACCGATTGAGAACGGCAGGTAAAGATGTGCTTGAAAAGTCCCCAATGGGGGCGGCAACCCAAGAAAGCCTCACACATGGAAATGAAAGCGGCAAGGTATACAATGGAGTTGGGAGTAAAGTGGTGGAGCTGCGCTCCGAAGAAGTTCAAGAAGCTCCGGAAAAAAGGATGGGGCGGCAGAGAAAACCCTCGGTCGATGTGGGTGGCTAGGAGCACGCACTCACCATCGCGGGGTTGAGGTTCGATCTCTCTCCCCGGAAGACGCGCAGCCTCGTGGGGAATGACTCCCCCCTCGACCATGTCGTCGAGATCCTCTTGCCGGATCACTGACGGCATCCAATCGCCCTGGATCCAGCCCTTGGGCAGAGCGGACCTTGAGGAGGATCCGCCCCGAGCAGATCTTTTCCCCTTCCCTGCGCCGCTGCCTTCTTCACGCGCTCCAGAGCGGAGGTCTTGCCCTTCGTCATCGTCGCCGGTGAAGTCCCGCACGGGCCTACTGCGCTGAGGCGAGATCGAGGCGGCGGAAGGACTTGCGAAGGGAGAGAGGAAGAAGAAAGGAGGAGAAGAGAGCGCACTACCTAGAAACCCCGAGCCGGCGATTTATAAGGGGCCGCTCCCGAGTGGCTGACTGGTAGGCCCAAACTATCCAGTCAAACCCCGCAGCGGACGCGCGCGCAGTTCGTGGCGAAAAAGGCGATGCGGGGATCGAGGATCTTCCGCTTTATCGCTTCCGATTACTGCGGCTGCTCCCGTCCCGCGCGCTTCCCAAAATCCGAAATCCCACGACTTCCGCGGGCTGCAGAACAACTTGTCAAAACGGAAGACCCCGCGTGCGTCGACGCTCGGTATGTCACGAATAAAGAAATTCACTCGATGAAAGGTCTGGAATGGATCAAGGCGACTGAAAAAGGTTGACAATGTCATCCGTGACGATTGACCCAAAACGAGGCGCTCACGTAGCCCAAAGAACCAGTCGGAAAGATCTCCAACTCTTTCCCCACTCTAACCTCGATCCATTCGGGGGCTAATGATGAAGCCATGTACCTAGGGTAGGGGCACGGACCTGTCCAAGGAGCCCTACCCTAGGACATCCCTAGGAGAAGTCACCTTTCAATCGACTTGAAGGTATCCCACTCGACGGATTCAAGACACTCGACCAGAAAGCTATCACTCGACCATGAAGCCAACCACTCGACCGCCAGGAGACCTATAGTCACTCCGCAGGCAAACGGTCAGCTGTTAAGTAGTCTTTATGGTCATTATAGCACTTTATTAGGGGCGTTACTAGTAACGCCCGACCTTAAATGTACCTGAAAACCCTGCATTACTGAGGGTAGGAGGGGGCCGGCAAACTCTATATAAGCCACCCCCTCCTCAGTATGAAGGGTTCGCACCCCTGTTATTCACACGCCAGTAATCCAGTCGACCGCCTCCGGGCACCGAGACGTAGGGCTGTTACTTCCTCCGCGAAGGGCCTGAACTCGTACATCTTGGTGTGTTTACAACTTCCCAATAGATGAGATCTAGACTCTCCATACATACCCCCCTACATAACTGTCAGAGTTAGAACCACGACACTAGGCTCGTCAAGTTTAACCCAAGTATTATGCACGTGCCAAATTGGCTTGCACCTGTTTTATGTGAACGTAGAGCTTATCACACTCGATCATCACGTGGTGTCCCGGCACGACGAATTCTAGCAATGGTGCATACTCAGGGAGAACACTTATACCTTGAAATTTAGTGAGGGATCATCTTGTAATGCTACCGTCGTACTAAGAAAAATAAGATGCATAAAGGATAAACATCACATGCAATCAAAATATGTGACATGATATGGCCATCATCATCTTGTGCCTTTGATCTCCATCTCCAAAGCACCGTCATGATCTCCATCGTCGCCGGCTTGACACCTTGATCTTCATCGTAGCGTCATTGTTGTCTCGCCAACTATTGCTTCCACGACTATCGCTACTGCTTAGTGATAAAGTAAAGCAATTACATAGCGACTGCATTTCATACAATAAAGCAACAACCATAAGGCTCCTGCTAGTTGCCGACAACTTTTACAAAACATGATCATCTCATACAACAATTTATATCTCATCACGTCTTGACCATATCACATCACAACATGCCCTGGAAAAACAAGTTAGACGTCCTCTACTTTGTTGTTGCAAGTTTTACGTGGATGCTACGAGATTCTAGCAAGAACCGTTCTTACCTACGCATCAAAACCACAAGGATTTTTCGTCAAGTGTGTTGTTTTAACCTTCAACAAGGACCGGCCGTAGTCAAATTAGATTAAACTAAATTTGGAGAAACAGACACCCGCCAGCCACCTGTGTGCAAAGCACGTCGGTAGAACCAGTCTCATGAGCGCGGTCATGTAATGTCGGTCCGGGACGCTTCATCCGACAATACCGCCGAATCAAAGTAAGATGTTGGTGGTAAGCAGTATGACTATTATCGCTCACAACTCTTTGTGTTCTACTCGTGCATATCATCTACACATAGACCTGGCTCGTTTGCCACTTTTGGGGAACGTAGCATGCAATTTCAAAAAAATCCTTACGATCATGCAAGATCTATCTCGGAGATGCATAGCAACAAGAGGGGAGAGTGTGTCCACATACCCTCGTAGACCGAAAGCGGAAGCGTTAGATTAACGTGGTTGATGTAGTCGAACGTCTTCACGATCCAACTGATCCAAGTAACGAACGTACAACACCTCTGTGTTCAGCACACGTTCAGCTTGATGACGTCCCTCAAACTCTTGATCCAGTAGAGGGCCGAGGGAGAGTTCCGTCAGCATGACAGCATGGTGACGGTGATGGTGATGTGATCCGTGCAGGGCTTCGCCTAAGCACTACGACGCTATAACCGGAGGAGTAAACTGTGGAGGGGGCACCGTCCACGGTTAAGAGAAATCTTGGTGTTCCTTTGGGGTGCCCCCGCCCCCGTATATAAAGGGGGGAGGAGGAGGCCAGCGGCCAGGAGGGGCATGCCAAGGGGGGGATCCTAAATGGACTCCTAGTCCAAGTAGGATTCGCCCCCCCTCCTTTCTCCACCGGAAGGAATAGGAAGGAGAGGGAGAGGGAAAGGGAAGGGGGGCCGCGCCCCCTCCTCCTTGTCCTATTCAGACTCCCTGGGAGGGGGGCGCGCACCACCCCCTATGGGCTTCCCTATCTATCCCTTTAGGACCATGTAGGCCCAACACTTCCTCGGGGGAGGGAGGGGGGGTCCGGTAACCCCTCGGTACTCTGGAAAAATACCCGAACCACACGGAACCATTCCGATGTCCGAATACTACCTTCCAATATATTAATCTTTACCTCTCGACCAATTCGAGACTCCTCTTCATGTCCGTGGTCTCATTCGGGAATCTGAACAAACTTCGGTCACCAAAACACATAACTAATAATACAAATCATCATCCACCGTTAAGCGTGCGGACCCTACGGGTTCGAGAACTATGTAGACATGACCAAGACACATCTCCAGTCAATAACCAATAGCGGAACCTGGATTCTCATATTGGTTCCTACATATTCTACAAAGATCTTTATCGGTCAAACTGCATAACAACATACGTCATTCCCTTTGTCAACGGTATGTTACTTGCCCAAGATTCGATCATAGGTATCCTCATACCTAGTTCAATCTCGTTACCGGCAAGTCTCTTTACTCGTTCCATAATGCATCATCCCGTAACTAACTCATTAGTCACATTGCTTGAAAGGCTTATAGTGATGTGCTTTATCGAGAGGGCCCAGATATACCTCTACGATATACGGAGTGACAAATACTAATCTTGATCTATGCCAACTCAACAAACACCATCGGAGACACCTGTAGAGCATCTTTATAGTCACCCGGTTATGTTGTGACGTTTGATAGCACATGATACGTCTCCAATGTATCTACTTTTCCAAAAACCTTTGCCCTTGTTTTGGACTCTAACTTGCATGATTTGAATGGAACTAACCCGGACTGATGATGTTTTCAGCAGAATTACCATGGTGTTATTTTTATGCAGAAATAAAAGTTCTTAGAATGACCTGAAAATCCACGGTGACACGTTTTGGAATTAATAAAAAATACTGGCGAAAGAATCAGCATCAGGGGGCCCACACCCTGTCCATGAGGGTGCAGGGCGCCCCCCTCCCCTGGGGCGTGCCCCCCTGCCTCGTGGGCCCCCTGGGACTCCACCGACCTCAACCCCAACTCCATATATTCACTTTCAGGGAGGAAAAAATCGGGGAGAATGAATCATCACATTTTATGATACGGAGCCGCCGCCAAGCCCTAATTTTCCTCGGGAGGGCTGATCTGGAGTCCGCCCGAGGCTCCAGAGAGGGGAATCCGTCGTCATCATCAACCTTCCTCCATCACCAATTTCATGATGCTCTCCGCCGTGCGTGAGTAATCCCATCGTAGGCTTGCTGGACGGTGATGGGTTGGATGAGATTTACCATGTAATCGAGTTAGTTTTGTTAGGGTTTGATCCCTAGTATCCATTATGTTCTAAGATTGATGTTGCTATGACTTTGGTATGCTTAATGTTTGTCACTAGGGCCCGAGTGCCATGATTTCAGATCTGAACCTATTATGTTTACCTGAATATATGTGAGTTCTTGATCCTATCTTGCAAGTCAATAGTCACCTACTATGTGTTATGATCCGGCAACCCCGAAGTGACAATAATCGGGACCACTCCCGGTGATGACTGTAGTTTGAGGACTTCATGTATTCACTAAGTGTTAATGCTTTGGCCCGGTACTCTATTAAAAGGAGGCCCTAATATCCTTTAGTTTCCAATAGGACCCCGCTGCCACGGTAGGGTAGGACAAAAGATGTCATGCAAGTTCTTTTCCATAAGCACGTATGACTATATTCGGTATACATGCCTACATTACATTGATGAACCAGAGCTAGTTCTATGTCACCCTATGTTATAATTGTTGCATGAGGAATCGCATCTGACATAATTATCCATCATCGATCCATTGCCTACGAGCTTTTCACATATTCATCTTTACTTAGTTACTTTTCCGTTGCCACTATTACGATTGCTACAAAAACTGCTACTGTTACTTTTGCCACCGTTACTTCCATACTACTTTGCTACTAAATACTTTGCTGCAGATATTAAGTCTTTCAGGTGTGGTTGAATTGACAACTCAACTGCTAATACTTGAGAATATTCTTTGGCTCCCCTTGTGTCGAATCAATAAATTTGGGTTGAATACTCTACCCTCGAAAATTGTTGTGATCCCCTATACTTGTGGGTTATCAGCACACAAGGTGTTCCTCCGGCATTCGGGAGTTGCACAATCTCATAGTCAGAGGAATATGTATAAGTCATGAAGAAAGCAATAGCAATAAAACTAGATGATCATAATGCTAAGCTAACGGATGGGTCTTGTCCATCACATCATTCTCTAATGATGTGATCCCGTTCATCAAATGACAACACATGTCTATGGTCAGGAAACTTAACCATCTTTGATTAACGAGCTAGTCAAGTAGAGGCATACTAGGGACACTCTGTGTTGCCTATGTATTCACACATGTACTAAGTTTACGGTTAATACAATTCTAGCATGAATAATAAACATTTATCATGATATAAGGAAATGTAAATAACAACTTTATTATTGCATCTGGGCATATTTCCTTCACTTGCACTAGTGAAAGTATGAACCCTAGGCCTTGTTTCCAAGCATTGCAACACCGTTTTCGCTCACTTTTACCACTTTCTACCTTGCTGTTATTATATTTTAAGATTACAAAAACCTATATTTACCATCCACATTACACTTGTATCACCACCTCTTCGCCGAACTAGTGCACCTATACAATTTACCATTGTATTGGGTGTGTTGGGGATAGAAGAGACTCTTTGTTATTTGGTTGCAGGATTGCTTGAGAGAGATCAACTTCATCCTACGCCTCCCACGGATTAATAAACCTTAGGTCAACCACTTGAGGTAAATTTGCTATTGTCCTACAAAACTTTGCGCTTGGAGGCCCAATACGAGTCTGCAAGATGAAGGTTGCATAGTAGACATCAGTGTGAAAGAGAACCAGCTTTTGTTTGACTAAAAGGCTTAGAGACTTAATGAGGTAGCTTCTAGAAAACTCTCGTTGGAGGTGGTTGGTAGTCACTAGTACAGCGAGCTCCTAAAAATGGTTTTAACCCCTTTCTGCGACGGCATTTGGAACCGTCACCAAGTGAGTGTGGGTGATAGGGGGTCCTTCCCACACGACCCAGAAACCGTCGGGGATATGCGCTCCTGGCACAACGTTCGACAAAATGAGGCCATGTGCGACTGACGAATGCTCAAATACGGAAATACGTATAGTAGAGCTAAAAAATACAATTATACGACGAAATTGTTTCCGGTCGCAAGTACATCCCACATAGTCAGTCCCCGCTAAATGTTTTTGTTCTTATGTACATCCCATACAGTCGCTCCAAGGAAAACGTTTCCGTTCACAGGTACATCACACACAATTTTTCCCGTTAAATTGCTTGCGTTATTGAATATATCACACACGGTCCGTGGAAGAAACTGTGTGGCAAAGGCTGTCCATCACACACAATTTTCATGTGGTAAACGTTTGCGCAAGGTGGCCTAACACAAACAGTTTTCAAGAGAAAGTCGTGTGTGATTGTTCATTGCTCCAACACGGTTTATTCCTAGAAACCATGTGCATTGCCTGAGGTCATCGCTCATAGTATTTTTTCAGCAACCGTTTGCAATAGCAAAACCCAATTAGTAGGCTAATTATTCGATTATTCATAATCCATTTATTAATCTAATTGACAGTTCATATTAAGCACACAATATATTTCATGTTCATCACTAAAATACATCAGAGTACAACATCATATAGCTTCAGCACTCAGCTACCCCATTACACAACTACACCAGGACCAAGTTTCACATGCAACATATATAACCTTTCGAAATTAGCATCATAGACGGTACATAGACAGATGTATCTCATCTGGAAAACTGCTGAAGCAGAAGGCGAATATTGAGCCTTCATTGATGTTGAAGGTCTTTGTAAATTTAGGCCAGTGCCTATGGATGATTGACCGTCCATCCTTCGTCCTCTTCAGGAACACTTCAATATTGAACCATCAATGTTGTATGAATACCTTCCTCGCCTCCTGACCATACAGGTGGTTTGAGAGGTAATCATCAGTGAACTGCTTTGGAAAGGCCTGAAAACAAGGATGTGCATAAATATCTTCTCTATATTGGAAATGGGGCAAAGGAATAAAAATGGCAAGGTACAATAGTTAGTATCATCCTGTAGTGAACTGATGTCTTCTTCATTGTGCAGACAAAGATCTTGTTGTTTTTTTGTTGCTAACTTCTTTATCCTAACAATCTTTCCGAGTTTCTTGACTTGACTGATATTCATGGACAACTCATTTCCCCATATGCAAAAGGGTCGAACAATGGGCCAAAACCTCTGACAGCAGGACCTACATGTGCAAGACCAAATTGTTAAAAACCTCAATATTAGAATGGTTCCTGCAATTGCACGATAATGTGCTATTAGACAATGGACCATGCATGGCTAACCTCGATTGTAAACCTCAGTGCTTCCCATTATTTCCCTGCAACACATATAAGGTAGTTAGTCATTAGGTTACGTAAGGTTTCACATGCTATCAGTAAAATATGTTGATGAAAAATAATCACATTGTAGATTCATCGGATAAATTGAAGCCACACGGAAAACCCATTTATCCAAACCAAGCATGATTGAGAACTAGAAAATATAACACTTGTATATGTTTCTCATGTATTAAGTGCAGCCAAATTCGATTTATACCTCACATGCACAACAATACAAAATTCTACCCACGACAATTGGACATCGCATTGCAGAATTGAACCAAGCAGTTAACTAAACACCACAACAAATGAACCAAACATTAACTAAGCACCACATTGCACAATATAACATACTCCTAATAGAAGATCAGACAGTTAACCAAACAGTTAACTACAGCCAATTGTAGCAATTGTATTGTTTCTCATGTATTTACTACAGCCAAATTCAATTTATTCCTCACATGGCATACAATATCAGAATGCACCCACAATTTTGTAAAGATAAATTTGATTTATTTCTCACATGGAAGACAATACAAAATTGCAGCCTGAAGAATTGAACATCACATTTGCAGAATTGAACCAAACAGATAACTGAAGACGACAACTAATTAACAAAGTAGTTAATAAGTGAGCACCACACTACACAACATATAGAACATATACACTAGAGCAACAGATTGCATGGTAAAATTAGATAGCACAATTCACTAGAATTTGTGAAGGAAAGGCAGGAGCAGCACATGCAACGGGTAAACCAAGCATGCTTAATCGACGTAGCTAGCAAATGGCAAGGTGCTCCTTCAACATCTGGGGGTCGGCACGGATGGCATCCATCACGACCTCATCCGCACGTGTGGCTGCAATTTGCCTCTCCCCTGCCAAATGCTCCTTGAGGTCGCTATACTGCGTGCACCCTGGCTTAGGCCGACGCTTATTTGGTGGAGGGGTCGGTGATTTGGGTGGAAGGTGTCGCGCTCGCGCCGGTGGTAGGGGCATGTGGGATGTGGAAGGAGGAGGAGGAGGATGGGGGTCGCGTGTGGATTGCCTGCCTAGATAGGCAAGGCCGATGAGCGTGAAGGAGGGTCGCCGACGAGGAGGCGGCGGCGTTGCAAGCAAGGAGTGAAGGTTTCAACTTGGAAACGAAGGCGGAAAGAGGGGAAATGTGGCTTTTGGTAAGGGGGAGGGGCGGGGAGGTAGATATTTCCATGGAAGCCGAAAAATTTGGAATCACTTCAGCCAAAAAGCTGGCGCGCACAGTGTCATCAGACACGGTCTCTTATTCAGAACTGTGTATGATATATGAACATCACAAACGATTCAGATAGCTTAACCCGTGTGTGTTGAGTTTGAACGTCAAAAATTTTGGTTCGAATTTCCCTAGTTACAGTGGTCATCCACGTCATTGCATAATTTGGGTACCCAAAGGAGAGTAACTATGTGCGATCTACTTGATTTATAGTACTATACACCGACGGTGCTCCAAGATATTTTGTGCTGCATCTCACATGGTTGGTGATAATAAACTGTGTGCGATATACTTGATTTATCGTCTTGATCATTTGAATTACGTAATAGGGTCACAGCTACAAAGGATGGTGTTTGAATTGTTAGAACTTTTATCTGCAGTGAACCTGCAACTATAGGTGTGTCATCAAAAAATTGGAATTATTCAGGGTTCGTTTGTACATTTTTATACATTAACTGGGTTTTCCAGGCATTTTATGTGCATAATTCAAATTTGAAAAACATGCACATGCTCCAATGCATATAAACTTATTGAAAAATAAAATATGTGTCCTTGGTTGCATGCTTAGGTCCCATGCAAGAAATAAGAGTGAATTTCAAACACCCTGCCACCATCACTCGGCCACAAACATTGAGATACCTGGTTTTTAAATTCTAGTAAATCCCAAACTCGTCTAAAATTCATGAAACTTGGCATGCTATCATGTCGCGGCATCAACATGCCGTGGTAAAATTTTTGTCCCATTTGGGGCAGGTTTGGGTATAAGCTTCTCACAAACCAGAGCTTCTCAAAACAAGCGTGATGGTTTCGGTAGGGAATATGCCACCTTTGGGGATGGAACGATATCTGTTGCCTCTTATTGCTTTCAAAAAAATTCAAGTGTCAACATAGAACAACAAGAGTGTTGTGTTCAATTTTGGATTTTTTGGGGTTCGTTTGGACATTTTTATGCATTAACTGAGTTTCCAATGCATTTATGTGCATAATTCAAATTTGAACTACATGCACATGCTCCATTGCATATAAATTGGTTGAAAAATAAAATCTTTGTCCTTGGATGCATGCTTAGGTCCCATGCAAGAAATGGGAATGAATTTCAAACACCAGGGCACTGTTGATTGCCTGCAAAACATTGAGATGCCTGGTTTTTAAATTATAGTAAATCCAAAACTCGTATGAAATTCATGAAACTTGGCATGCTATCATGGAGGGGCATCGACATGTCGTGGTACAAATTTTGTCCCATTTGGGGCAGGTTTGGGTATATGCTTCTCACAAACCAGAGCTTCTCACAACAAGCATGATGGTTTTCGGTAGGGAACGTCCCACCTTTGGGAACGAAACGATATCCATTTGCCTCTTATTGCTTTCAATTTTTTTTTCTCGTGTCAAAATAGAACAACAGGAGTGTTGTGTGAATTTTTGTGATTTTTCAGGGTTCATTTGGACATTTTTATGCATTGACTGAGTTTTCAATGCATTTATGTGCATAATTGAAATTTGAACTACATGCACATGCTCTAGTGCATATAAATTGGTTGAAAAATCAAATCTGTGTCCTTGGGTGCATGCTTAGGTCCCATGCAAGAAATGGGAATGAATTTCAAACACCATGGCACCGTTGATTGCCGGCAAAACATTGAGATGCCTGGTTTTTAAATTCTAGTAAATCCAAAACTCTTATGAAATTCATGAAACTTGGCATGCTATCATGGAGCGGCTTCAACATGTCGTGGTACAAATTTTGTCCCATTTGGGGCACGTTTGGGTATGTGCTTCTCACAACAAGCATGATGGTTTTCGGTAGGGAACGTCCCACCTTTGGGGACGAAACGATATCCATTGCCTCTTATTGCTTTCAATTTTCTTCTCGTGTCAACATAGAACAACAGGAGTGTTGTGTGAATTTTTGTGATTTTTTCGGGGTTCGTTTGGACATTTTTACGCATTAACTGAGTTTTCAATGCATTTTTGTGCATAATTCAAATTTGAACTACATGCACATGCTCCAGTGCATATAAATTGGTTGAAAAATCAAATCTATGTCCTTGGGTGCATGCTTAGGTCCCATGCAAGAAATGGGAATGAATTTCAAACACCACGGCACCTATGATTGCCGGCAAAACATTGAGATGCCTGTTTTTAAAATTCTAGTAAATCCAAAACTCGTCTGAAATTCATGAAACTTGGCATGCTATCATGGAGCTGCATCAACATGCCGTGGTACAAATTTTGTCCCATTTGGGGCAGGTTTGGGTATATGCTTCTCACAAACCGGAGCTTCTCACAACAAAGCATGATGGTTTTCGGTAGGGAACGTCCCGCCTTTGGGGACGAAACGATATCCATTGCCTCTTGTTGCTTTCAAATTTTTTCCTCGTGTCAACATAGAACAACAGGAGTGTTGTGTGAATTTTTTTGATTTTTCAGGGTTCGTTTGGAAATTTTTATGCATTAACTGAGTTTTGAATGCATTTATGTGCATAATTCAAATTTGAACTACATGCACATGCTCCAATGCATATAAATTGGTTGAAAAATCAAATGTGTGTCCTTGGGTGTATGCTTAGGTCCCATGCAAGAAATGGGAATGAATTTCAAACACCAGGGCACCGTTGATTGCTGGCAAAACATTGAGATGCCTGGTTTTTAAATTCTAGTAAATCCAAAATTCTGTTAACCATTCATGTGATGCCATGTGTCTTGGTTTTAATGGCTGTAGGAGGTGTCGTGCGGATAGTTGCTTGACCTTGACTGAATGGGAGGTGTGAAAGCATCGTCCGGTGCGCAGGCTGACCGAGAGGCATGCAAGCTATCCTCGAGTGCGTAGGCTCACTAGGAAGCGTGCGAGCTGTACGTTGCGCAGGCTCACTGGGAAGCAAGCCCTTTGACTTCCATGGCCACCCGCCTTGCTCGCATCCTCTCCATTAATGGCGCCCAAGCCACAGTTTAATTCGCTTTTTAAATATAAAACACTCGTTGCAAACGTTTTAGTTAGAACACCCGTATGCAAACCGACAGCTTCCCTGGGAAGCCAAGAGAAAATGTGCCGAGCAGGATTTTGTCGGTGTTTTGGGAACGGGGGTCCCCAGACTTGCCTGCCTGCGGCGTGGCTCAAAATGGGGCCCAGCACGGCCCATCTTCATCAACACAGACCCAAGACCCTCGTGAGGGGCCAAGCCTCGCGGGGCGGATGACACGGAGCTTCCTTAGGCACGGCCTCATCAGGCTGGCTCGCGAGGAGGCGGAGAGATCAAGGTGGGGTACCTCACGAGGTGCCCGTGACGCAAGCCATGACGACCAAGGGTGCCAGGCGGGCGCCAGCCCGCGCAGTGTCCTCCTTTCCTCTTTGGTGCAAAGGGAGCAAGCGCAGACGGGAGCATCAAGCAAAGGCACCCGTTTCGGTGCAACGAGACCAAGACCAGTCCAACGGCAGGGAGGAAGTCATTGTGGAGCCCAAGCCAGCGTCACCACCAGAGCCTTTGGCAGGCGAGGACCAACTTTAGTCAGGATAAGTGTACCAGATGTTCCCCTTCAAAATGGCCAATTGTTGGCGCCCTTCCAGCTCAATATTTGGGAAGAGGCCCAGGGCCTTTGCCTATAAATAGGACTAGCCACCCCCAGGGTAGAGGGGTCAAAATGGAAATCAGAGAGAGAATCGAGAAGAGAGAGAGAGAGAGAGAGAAGGGCGACTGAACTCCTCCTAGCAGTTGATCCCCCCAGCCAAGAACAGACCCTCGCGAGGCTCTTCTTCCTTGTATTGCTCATCATCATCAGCCCAAGAGGCAATCCACCACACCACACACTGGAGTAGGGTATTACACCACAACGGTGGCCCGAACTAGTATAAACCCTGTGTCTCTTGTGCTGTTCTTTCCATAGCTCAGATCTTAGCGAGGCAGAGGGGTGCAGGTAGGTAGAAGGCGAAATCTCCGCGCGCACCCCAGTGTTCGAACCTCAAGGGTCTGCCAGAACCTGAAATCCGACATTTGGCACGCCAGGTAGGGATGCGCCGGAATTCGTCTTCCACCACCCCGTTCTCCTCCGACCATCGCGTCCATGTCTGACGCTCGTCGGGCCCGCGCCGAGCGCCGGGCCGCTCTTTCTTCCCGCGTCGCCCAGACGGCTCCTGTCGGTGGGCGTCCTGGCCGTTCCCCGTCACCTGCCGTCAACGTCGCCATCGGCCCGGCAGGGGACGAGCAGCAAGCGTTGTCTCAGCATCCGTCCGTGCGGCAAGACGGCCGCACCGCTACTCCCTCGCTCACCCCAGCTGGTTCTTCGTCTCGCGCGCTCCGCGCACCCATGGAGGATCGAGCTGCACTCATCGCGGCAAACGAGCTCCTGCGCTACCGTCCCGTCGACGACGTCTATGAAGAATGGCTCGACCGCGTCACCGAGCTCGTCCGCGCCGCAGGGGGCTCTCCTGCGCCGTCCATTCCGCTGCACCGCACCCCGCCCCACGCGGGCGACGAAGCTCCGGCGGCGCCCCAGCCACCTCCCCCTCAAGAAGGCGCCATGGCTCCAAGGCGCATGGCCCCTGGGCGGAACCCGCTCCGTCAGGTGCCAGCGCGGCAAGAGCAGAGCTGCCAAGAAGTCCCTCGCCCGCAAGAAGCTGCCCGGGCGCTCTCTGCTCCAACACGTCGCGACCATGCTCCTGCTCCCGCATGTCAAGACCCCGCGCTGCTCCCAGCTGTAGCGCATGGGGACATGCAAGACCAAGCTCTCCGTCACCCAAGGCCTCCCGTGGCCACAGCAGGCTGCCGTGCCTTCACCACCGAGCTACGCAGCGTCGCGTGGCCCGGCAAGTTCAAGCCAGACCTGCCTCCTCGTTACGACGGCACGGCCGACCCTGCGGAGTTCCTCCAGCTCTATGAACTGGGCATCGAAGCTGCCAACGGAGACGAGAAGGTTATGGCGAACTGGTTTCCCATGGCGCTCAAGGACGGGGCCCGCACCTGGCTCCTAAACCTGGCTCCAGGCACAATCTCCTCCTGGGACGAGATGCGCACCCGATTCATCGCCAACTTCCAAGGCACTCGCGACCGGCCACCCGCCGTGAGCGACATGCGCCGCATCAAGCAACAACCCGGGGAGACCGTGCAGAAGTACATCCAGTGCTTCAACAACGCACGCCTCACGATTCCCAAGGTGACCGAGGAGGCCATCATATCAGCCTTCTCCGACGGCGTGCGCGATGTCAAGATGAAGGAGGAGCTGGCGATGCATGAAGACCTGTGCACTTCCATGGAGTTGTTCAACTTGGCAACCAAGTGCGCCATGGCTGAGGAAGGGCGTCTCTCCCTCCTCGAGCTGCCTGCCGCAGACCCAGAAGAGAAGAAGCCCAAGGCCAAGGATGTGAAGCACAAGGGAGCTGCCGTGCTCGCGGCAGAACCAGACACCAAGCGGGGCAGAGATCAGCCCAAATCTTCCAAGGGCAGTCGGTACTGTGTGTACCACGACCTCCACACCCTCAACACCAACGAATGTCAAGAGCTCCGAGCCGTGCGAGAAGGAAGGATCGGACGTCGCCCGGACCACAGTGACTGGGGCTACGGTCGAGGAGGAGGAAGGAACACAGGATGCTAGGAAGACCGCTGCCCGCGCCAAGGGTGGCGCGATCAACCTCGCGAGGATCGCTGGCAAGACCCGCCTCGCGAGGGAGACTGGAGGGATCAGCCTCGCGAGGATCGCCCGCAAGGCAACGCAGGCCTCCCTCCGCTGCCTCCGCAGCCAAGGAGAAACGAGGACCGCCATCGGGACGAGGGGGCTGGGGGCTTCCAGGAGCCACGCGCGATGGCCTGCATCCTGGGCAGGGCTCAAGCCCCAGCCTCTCAACGCATCTTCAAGCAGTTCGCCCGGGAAGTGAATGCAGTCCTCCCCAAGCTCGAAGCCACGCGCCCTCTCAGGTGGTCGGCGTGCGCCATCACGTTCAGCTCAGCAGATCAGCTCAAGTGTGTGGACATAGCCGGAGTCCTCCCGATGCTTTGTTCCCCAATCATCAGCAACGTGGTGGTCACCAGGACCCTCATCGATGGCGGGGCAGGGCTCAACGTCCTGTCCGTGGAAACATTCAACAATCTCCAAGTGCCCTACAACCAGCTTCAGCCAACCAAGCCTTTCTCCGGAGTCACCGACGGCTCCACGGTCCCGATTGGGCAGGTCCGCCTCCCTGTCACCTTCGAGGCACGCGACAACTACCGCACCGAGCTCATCAACTTTGACGTCGCTCACATTCGCCTGCCGTACAACGCCATCCTTGGGTACCCAGCGCTGGCCAAGTTCATGGTCGTAACTCACCACGGCTACAATGTCCTCAAGATGCCAGGAAGTGGCGGAGTCATCACGGTGCCCTATGAAGAGAAGGACGCGGCGTGTTCCCTGGAACGAGCCTTTTAGGCCGCATCACTGGAAGACCCGGATCGCGGAAGCAGGAGGCTTCCCGAGACCACCCCCAAGAAGAAGAAGACATCGTCCGGCCCGGCCCCTTAGGAGGCAGGCCCCTCAAGGCCCGTGCCTACCCAGGGGGAACCTCCTTCCATCGCATAGGAAAGCGCGCCTGGCGCCCTCCTCAAGCAGGGCTCGAGGGCTCTCCCTTGGAGGGCCACCGACCTGGCTAAGGTCACGAGGGAGGCGCTTGGGCACCACATGGAGGCGTGTTTCGAAGCATGTTTCCCTCAAGAAGGAGTAAGGCAAGGAGGGCCAGACCCTCAGGAGTTCGTCAGCAAGGCCATTCAGGAGCTACAGGAGTCAAGAGTCATGAAAAGCGGCCGCCGCCTACCAGCTGTGGCTCCCCATCCAGGCGAGGATGGTGGGCTGCGCATCTGCATCGACATACCAGGGCTCAATCGAGTCGCCTCTCTAGAGCGCCTCTGGCCCTCGCGAGTGGGGCGCAGCGAAGGTCCACCCCACATCTACTTTCGCATGCCTTACGGCTTGCCGAACGCGGCTGCCGCGTACCAGCGCCTCATGAGGGGCATCATGGAGGCTCAAGAGGCCAGGCGTTCCGCAGCCCTGGCAGAGATGGAGATGGTCCGCGAGGAGCCACCAGCGCCTCCGGAGCCTCCCGAGGCCCCTGGCCTGGGGGCTCGTGAGGATCGGCTTCCGCAGCCCACCGAGTCTGCTACACCAACACTCCTTCGTCCTCAACATCATCAGGTGACATCTTTCGAGTTTCATTTCCAGCTGGGAGCGCCCCCCAGGGCTGCATTATTCCCAGGCCGCGTGGGTCCGTCCCTGCGGCATGTATCCCTTTTATTTCATGTTGTTAGCTTACTTTGTTGGGGGCGCCCCACGGGCTGCATCATCCCCAAGTCGCTCGGGCCTGACCCAGTGATGTCCGCCTTCCTAGCATCTATTTGAATGAATCCACTCCTTTGCGGCTAATGTGTTTGACCTAGCTGCCCGCTCAACTGACGCCAACTGATGGAGCTGCTCCCAAACGGCATGATGCTTACGCATGGGTCCGTCCCTGCAACGCCGACAAACCAGAATGGCTGAGCTCTGGCTGTGGCAGCCCCGCATGGCACCACCTCGTCAAGCCTTCGGTACCTCATCGCCCCTCGGAAGCAACCAACGGCTGACTGTGAAGATTATCCTTTTTGGAAAAGGCCCAGAGCCTGTGAAGAAGGCGGATGCCTGTGAAGATTATCCTTTTTGGAAAAGGCCCAGAGCCTGTGAAGAAGGCGAATGCCTGTGAAGATTATCCTTTTTGGAAAAGGTCCAGAGCCTATGAAGAAGGCGAATGCCTGTGAAGATTATCCTTTTTGGAAAAGGCCCAGAGCCTGTGAAGAATATCCTTTTTGGAAACAGCCCAGAGCCTGTGAAGAAGGCGAATGCATGTGAAGCTGTCGTGTTTTGGAAAAGGCCCAGAGCCTGTGAAGAAGGCGAATGCCTGTGAAGCTGTCGCGTTTTGGAAAGGGCCCGGAGCCTGTGAAGAGGGAAAATGCCCGTGAAGCCTGCTTCCCCCAAGAAAGGCCCGGAGCCTGTGAAGAAGGCCAACGCCTGTGAAGCTCGCCGCCCGTGACACTCTCACGTAATAATGAGTTGGGGCTGTACACGCCCCGGAGTCTCAGGAGCGCCGGCCTCAGGCCCTGGGGCTCCCTCCCACGCCCAGTGGCAGCACTTAGCTCCGCGCTGGTGAGAAGACATCGAAGACTAGATTAGGTGCCGGACACGGCTTTTTCATTTGCTTTCCGCAATTGGCTTGTTCATTCTCATTCGAAGTTTTATTGAAGCTGTTGCCGTCTTTGGCTTGTGGTTCTTTGACTTTTCACTCTCCTGCCTCAATTTCTCTTATGCAAGGCCTCGCGAGGGGGGCAGCTGAGCGCCCTCGCGAGTGTTCCTGTCCTAGTCGTTCAAAGGTTTCGCGACCTGGGTCCATTACAGGAGCACCCCTCCAGTCTGTGCCCCACGGGCACCGCGACATGAACACAGGGCCTGGGTCGGTCGCCCCCCACGGCTGGGGCCGGGAACTATCCATGAGCGGGCACGTAGCCGGAAGGCACGGTAACGGAAGCAAAGCGATGATTAACAGCAATAACCCAAACACGCCCCCGCGTGGCTCCACGCTACTGTCTTTTTACGCAGGAAAAAGGAAAAGAAAGAACAAATCAGACGCAGCTCACCTCACACCGGCCTGCAGGGAAGACTCGAGCTGCCTCCGGGGCTCAGGAAGACTCCCTCTCGCGCTTCACCGAGGCGCGACGGCGGGCAGACACGCTACCACCTCCCAAGCAGGTATGACGGCGTGGAGGCTGACCGCAGCCACCGCTAGAAGAGTCGCCGCCTGAAGAAGAACCGGTGAAGCTTGGGGAACCCTGAGCGCCGCCAATCACGCAAGCGCTATCCTCTCCATCATCGCCGGGGCTGGGTTCCCGGCCGCGGTCGTCATCCTCAGGGCAGCATCCTGCGCGGCGACCAACTTCCCCAAACACCCTCACGTAGAGAGTGGCATCGCCTTCAAACTTGAAGTGCAGGGTGCACTGACGGCTTAGGCCACGCGCGCGGGCAAACGTCTGCCAACCGCGGGTCAAGGCCAGGCTCCCGGCTGCGGAGACCTCCAGTGAAGCCCATGAGGCCCGGCTGCAGCAGCCGTCTGCCTGAAGCCAGAGGACGCCCGGGGCGCCAGCCGGGAGCTCGCCGAGGAGGAAGCGAGGAAGTTGAAGCCAGGTTCTAGTCGGCTCCGATGACCACACAACGAACTCCGGCAGCACCTCTGCAGCGCGAAAGCGCGGCCTAGGGGAACGCGTGACCGAAGTGCACCCCCCGGCCGCAGCAGTCCGCCCGTCACCGTGTTGGAATCATCTCCACGGCCGCGGGGAGCTGCCGTGGTGGCCACAGGATCTTTGGGGGGGCGCCCTCGGCCGCGCTTGGGCAGGGGAGAGGCAGGCTCAACCTGGCGAGCCTTCCCCTTCTCTGCAGCCAAGAACCTCCTCGACGGGGCCATGAAGAAGAAGGAGAAGCAAGGGGGGATGAACTAGAAGGGCGCGCGCCGATCCGTACTTATAGCCAGCGAGGGCCAACTGCCGGCCCCACGATCGCAGGTAATCATGACCTGGCTTGCATGCAGGGACTTGTCCAATCCGTGCAGTTGCCGAGGCGCCGTGGGGAAGTGTAGACGCCCACGTCCAATCAACCGCCACGCGGCGCCCAAGGCCGCAGGCTGTTAGGGCCCGCGGCGCTTCGCTCTTGCCCTTTCGCCTCCCTGCACGGCCATGTCCGGGCGCGCCTTGGGCCCGGGGGCTACTGTCGGTGTTCTGGGAACGGGGGTCCCCAGACTTGCCTGCCTGCGGCCTACGGTGTGGCTCAAAAGGGGGCCCATCACGGCCCATCTTCATCAACACAGACCCAAGACCCTCGCGAGGTGCCAAGCCTCGCGGGGCGGACGACACGGAGCTTCCTCAGGCACGGCCTCATCAGGCTGGCTCGCGAGGAGGCGGAGAGATCAAGGCGGGGTACCTCAGGAGGTGACCGTGAGGCAAGCCATGACGACCAAGGGTGCCAGGCGGGCGCCAGCCCGCGCAGTGTCCTCCTTTCCTCTTTGGTGCAAAGGGAGCAAGCGCAGGCGAGAGCATCAAGCAAAGGCACCCGTTTCAGTGCAACGAGACCAAGACCAGTCCAACAGCAGGGAGGAAGTCATTGTGGAGCCCAAGCCAGCGTCACCACCAGAGCCTTTGGCAGGCGAGGACCAACTTTAGTCAGGATAAGTGTACAAGATGTTCCCCTTCAAAATGGCCAATTGTTGGCGCCCTTCCCGCTCAATATTTGGGAAGAGGCCCAGGGCCTTTGCCTATAAATAGGACTAGCCACCACTAGGGTAGAGGGATCAAAATGGAAATCAGAGAGAGAATTGAGAAGAGAGAGAGAGAGAAGGGCGACTGAACTCCTCCTAGCAGTTGATCCCCCCAGCCAAGAACAGACCCTCGCGAGGCTGTTCTTCCTTGTATTGCTCATCATCATCAGCCCAAGAGGCAATCCACCACACCACACACTGGAGTAGGGTATTACACCACAACGGTGGCCCGAACCAGTATAAACCCTGTGTCTCTTGTGTTGTTCTTTCCATAGCTCAGATCTTAGCGAGGCAGAGGGGTGCAGGTAGGTAGAAGGCGAAATCTCCGCGCGCACCCCAGTGTTCGAACCTCAAGGGTCTGCCGGAACCTGAAATCCGACAGATTTCTACAGCTCTTGATCGCAAACAATTTAGATAGAACACCCATATGCAAAGTGAGAGCAGCGCAGGATTTGTTCATCCCTTCAACGCAAATGGTTGTTTTGGATGACCCGTGTGCAACCACGTACAAACAATTTGGTAAGATTTGCATCTGTCATATTGGGTATGTTGCCATTTGTCAAACTGGAAAGATTTACATTTGTTGATCTAGTAACATTGCCATTTGTCAATCCTTGTAACAGTGTGATTTGTCAAAATATGCAGCTAGAAATCATTAGCACTATGTAATTTTTGCAACTAAAATTTAGTAATTAAGCATACATTTCATTCATAGATGAAGCAATCGTTCTTAATTTATACAAACAGTTCAACTCGACAGCTGAACCGACCAAACTTCTCCCCAATTGTTGCCAACCACATATCGAAATAGCTAGGTCAACTATATATACTAGCTAATTTTAAGTACGTTGTACAGTTCGACCACACATCTATAGTCAGATGAACTTAACAAAATAGCCCCTAAATACTACTACTATCACGGAGGGGCTTTGCTACTTCCGGCAGCTTCTCCTCTGCCGAGCATGCTCAGTAAGAGCAGAGGAGGAGCAGGAGCCTACCGACGAGCTGGACAAATGTAATACGGTACCTGTCGCTGTTGCACGTTCAGCGACGCTCGCCAGCTCGAATGCCCGCTGCCGCTCCATACGATCCCTCTCGAAGCGGCCGGACTGCTAGTAGATCTCCTGATTCCTCGCCTCTACATGCCGCGGCCACGGCTGCGGCTGCTCGATGAGGCGCTCATCCTCCTCCCGCAGGAACTCAATGTAGTGTGCAAGGTTGTTGGCGCATGTGCGGGCCTCCACCTCCGCCTTCCTCCTTTGAGCGACAGTGGCGGAGCGGGTCATGATCCCGGCGGTCGATGGTGGGCTGGCGGCCACGGTGGCCGACGATGGGGTGGCGGCCATGACCACCACCTCCCGCCTTCCGGTCGCGGTGGCAGAGCGGGTGATGGCCACGGCGGCCGGCAGTGGGCTGGCAGCCATGACGACCACCTCCCGCCTTCGAGCCGCGGCGGTAGAGCGGGAGATGGCCCTGGCTTTCGACGGTGGTGTGGCGGCAACGGCGGTCGGCAATAGCTGCCGGCGGGTAGCGGTGGCGGAGCATGTGGTGGGTGTTCCACACACACCCAACAAGCATGCCACGCGCACTACACTACACCGGGGACTGCGCCACCACCGCGGTGTAGCCTCCCAGCTGGAGCTGTCCTCTGATGATGGCGGAGTGGCTGAGCGACGATGATGGACCGGTGCCATTGGCTATTGTGGGAGAAGCAGGCGAGATAAGATACAGGGAGGGAGGGGAAATGCGACGCAGGACTCGCCGGCTGTGAGGGTTTTTATAGCAGGCCGACAAGCATTGCGATTTTGGGGGATTTCACCGAGTCGGGTGGGAAGCTTGCGCGGGAACCTGCAAGGTAGCGTGGGAACGGGCTCACCGACGATTCATTGGCGCCACCGTTTGGTCAAAAGAACACCCACACGCGCTACGCAAGCTTGCGATGTAAGCCGTCTGCGGTAGTGGGGTGACAAGACGTGCGAGAGGAGGACGAGAGGACATGTACACATACAGTTAATAAAAAAACATTTGCGAGTTAATTACCTACTATACCCCCGTCCTGTATTATAAGTAGGATTTAACTAATAAAATACGAATGCATGTCGCCATAGATTATATTGTTGGAGTCCTATATGAACATAGTTTCTAGCTATACAATTTTTGTAACATGCATTAACACTTTTTGGTTAAATTTAAGGTTATACACTAGAAAGCGTTTGCCCAGAACACACACGACTTATTCCATCACAAACAGCTCTGATGGATCAACTGTCTGCCACGTATCGCACACGCAACTCTAATCTGATTCGTGCTTGATGTCTCCGACATCGCTCGCACAGTTCATCTTATTTGCCACGTACCACTGTGCCGTCCTCTGCTCGCGTCCCTCGGCAAGCTCTGCTTGCCGTTAGGCGCCGCAGTGTGCTGTGCTCGCCATTAGGCGCCGCGGCGCGCTCTGCTCGCGTCAGTCGGTGCACTCGTCTTGTGGACAACTTTTCCTTGAGGCGACCGCGGAGCGCTCTGCTCGCGTCCCTCCACGCGTGCTCTGCCAGCGGTTGGGTGTGCACACGATCATGTCGAGGTGCCCATATGCATGCGGTTGTGCTGCGCGCGTTGCCACGCGATGCAGTTACGTGCGGCACGATGGAGTTACGCACTGCAAATTAGAACTGCCATCAGGGCCTGCCGATATTCCTGGATGTCCGGCTTCCCCTTTAATTCCCGCCGCCATTATAACCTTAGTCTCTTCAACCTTTCGATCATGCCCCACAACACAAGAAGCACACCCACAACGACACATAGAGAGGGGATGTCCGGCGGCGCTCCAATGGACTTCGACGAGCATATAGTGGAGACCCGCGCGAGGGAGACGGATCTCTCTGTGGTATACACCATCGACCCGGCCGTGGTGGATGACTACATCAACAGCGTTGAGCAGTTGCTTGCTGGAGACAAGTACAAGGTGGTCGGCATCGACCTCCAGTACACCGCCGGTCGTCCCGGCATAGATCAAAAGGTTGTCGTCGCCTAGTTGTGCCCGCACCATCATGTCCTCATCTACCACTACTGCATGGCCACAGAGCCTTGAGACCGTGTCAACAGGTTTGTCAATAGCACCAACTACAAGTTCGCCACGGTGGATACAAAAGACGATGTAAAAGCGCTCAGTGTTACGGGCTTGGCCTGCAAGAACCTTGTAGAAATATGTGACCATTAAAGGGTCTGGGGCCGCATGAAGCAGGACTCCCTGGTTGAAGCGGGATGCCAAGAGAACAACTCCCGTATCCTGGCACAAGGCCTGGATGCAGTAACTAGATGAACCTCACCTTAGGTTCGTGGCCAAGAGTGTGCACACATGCTACGAGATGCACAGGCGGATCGTTGACATGAGGAAGTGCCTCGGTACCCAAATCGATGAGCCCGGGTCGAACCACAAGTAGAGCAAGCGTCACAAGAAGTAGATGATGATCAGATGATCGTTTATGCTAGTTAATCATGCATGTAATATATAGTTTACTTTATTGGTGTGTGTGGAAATGTCATGTGTGTAGTAGCCACCTATGTAATTATGCATGTAATAGTTTACTTTGGTGTGTGCAAATGCCATGGTTGTAGCAGCCACCTATGTAAGTGGATGTTTAATTTGGTTATGCAAGCATTTCCTTATAAGTGTGTGTGTGTGTGTGTATATATGTTGTTGTTCTGTATGCAATCCCATCGCACAACACACACCTCTTATTAGCAGCAACCGTCTGTGTTATTTTCGGTCTTCACACACATTTCTGATTATAGACCTGTTTGTCGCGTATCACACACATCTTGTTAAGTTGAACCGTTTCTGTTCTCATGTCTCAACGCAAATAGTTCATCCTAGTGAACCGCATGCCGTATATCACACACACCTTGATCTAGCTGACCATTTCTTTTGTGCTGCCTAATCACAAACAGTTCATCCGAGTGAACCGTATGCTATGTATTGCACACGCCTTCATCTGGTTGCCCGTTTCTTTTGTTCCTCTTCATCGCAAATAGTTAATTGAACTCAACCGTATGCCCTTCATCGCACATGCAACTAAAATCTGAACCGTGTTTGATGCATCCGTCATCGCAAACATTTTATTCATTTTTGACGGTTTGTGATTATTGCATCGCACACAGTTTCTTGAAGGGTCTCTGATCATAGTGTCACGTTAGCAGCATCCTGCAGTAGTGAGTTCCCGACTAAACATTGTTCACTGGAGTCGAACAATGTTTCCTTCAATGGCAAACTCGAGTTCTGGGAACCTTTCGTAGGTCGGGATATCCAAACTCGTGCAAAACATTGTTACATCAGAATCGGAACAATGTTTCTTCAGCAGACAACTCATTTCTTCATGAATTCATAACTATGTTTCTTCGCCATAAAACATTGTTTTGCGCAGACTGAAATGTGTTTGGCCTTCTGTGATATCGCACCTGACTTCAACCAACAACAAAGGAGGTGAAGGTACAACCATGTTTTCAACGTCAAATGATAGACTTAAGTTAGCGTTCACCTGATCATGTATTTGCATTGCGCTTCTTGTGACTGGACCGTTGATGATTGGTGGTCTAGCGCCCATGGTTGGTATGTCCTCATCAAATAGGGGCGGCATATGGTATTTCATGCTACTAAGCATTGTCCACCATTGATCTTGTCTTTCCCGGCCCAAAAGAAGGAGCAGAGCGAGGAGTTTATGTCGTCGAACACCCACTGCGGTACATCTAGAATCATTAATTAATGAATGGGTCTTGCCGTGAAGACTGATTTTACTAGGATGAGCCTACCCACCCTTTGGATGAGTCCACGTTGCCATGCTGGGACCATGTGCCTGATCCTGGTCGAGTAGTGGCTGCCAATCCCATCTTGAGAGCTACGAGATGGCGAGCTGGATGCCGAGGTATTTGCAGGGGAACGATCCCATTGTGCATTGCAGGATCCTAGCCACCCGGTTGTTGTCCACCTCTGATCCACAGATGATAATCACGATGTACTTCCTGTAGTTGACCCTAAGGCTCGAGGCTTCTCTAAAGATGTCGAGTGCTATTCTCAGAAAATTCAGATCCATGGTAGTGGGCTTGACGAAGAGGGCCACGTCATCGGCATAGATCGAAAGATGCTGCATTGTTGTAACTCCAGAGAAAGAACTGACCACGCCCTCGCGCTTAGCCTTAGTAAACAGCGTCGAAAGAACCTCCATGGCAACCACGAATAGAAGGGGGAGATCGGGAACCCTTGTCGTAGTCCTTGTGCATACACAAAACTGCGACTCGGGACTCCATTGACGATCACTTTAGTCATGGCCGATTACAGTAGGATCGCAATCCATCTGATCCAGGTGCCTCCGAACCCTTTTTGCCAGAGTACCTCGAAAAGTAACAGACATGAAAGGGAGTAAAAGGCGTGGGTGATGTCGAGCTTGAGGAACACACCTTTCTCCCTCCTTCCATATATTTTCCTCACCACTTGCCTTACCAGAAGATAGTTGTCTTGTAGGTTCCTCCCAACAATGAAGGCTAACTGGTTGGCCACCAGAGTTGTGAATGGTGAGACCGGCAATCATGGTGGGAGAGAGAGAATCTAAGTCGGCCTCACTTCTTTACCTGGAAGTTTGATGGCATCATGTGCATGGTCGGAGCAAAATAAAAATTCGAAATGGCAAGATTCCTATATTCACTAAGAAAAAAAGAGTTGCTTAGTTAACTAGGGAAAAGCAAGCGAAAACCAGAATGCTCAATTAATTATGGAAAACCGAGTGAAAATCGATACAACCGCTAAGCGGCACACATAAGATACCCCAGTCACACCACTTCAAAGAGGGTCACACCAAGACAACACACAGGTGTCATTGTCATCACTCCTGCCTAGAGGCGTCATCGCCATCCCTAAACTCTGAGCAAACGACTCCGACTTAACTGTAGGCGATCATTGACTCAACCCACACTGTAGAGGCCACGCGGAGCTGTGTGAAGATCCACACTAGAAACTCAGCCATCTACGACTAAACATGACTACACAGGCATGGGAGATATTTATTTATTACACAAAGGAAATATCAATTCCTTCATATAATATTGACACGAACGTGCAACAACAAATCCTTTGCAATTCAAAAGAAAACTACTCCCTCTCTAAAAGAAATATAATAGAATTTAGATCATTACTTTTCGTGATCAAAACACTTTTATATTTCTTTACAGAGAGAATGCAACTCTGCCTTGCTATTGAACAACTAAGCTTTGCAAGTGGAAGTGTGTTTTTCCTACACAATATAGAAAACAATGTAATGCTATAATGTCATATCCGTTGATTACAGAAATTGGAAAAAAACTCCTCTGATCCATATTACTTCTCGCTCAAATGGATGTATCTAGTCTCGCTAAAATGGATGTATCTAGACCAGATATATCCGTTTGAGCAAGAAGTAATATGGATCAGAAGGAGTAGTTTTCTTTTACTTTAAATAAATTATGTGCCTTATGTAATTTTACTTTATTACCACAAGAGCCAATAAGAATGTACTGCATGGAGTTATGTTTCAACCGATGTTTTTAGCCATTTTTAGATCTTGTATCAAGCGTGAGTGGTTATTGCGGTCTTTAAGGCAAGATATGGTGAGTGCATCTATAGGTATCCCTTTTATGTTGGTTCATTGCAACTTTAAATCTTCGATTGATGATGTACAATCAGAGGAAGAAAAGACTAGTATGACCAATGTAATTTTATCTTTTACTAGTTGTTTCACGTCTAATTCAATTTCTATTGTACTGGCTGTTGTTTTCCTTGATAATTACGAGAAATAAAATGCCAAAAAGGTTGTAATTGTAGTCACTCTAAAAAATAGTAACAACCATACAAATTTAACTATCAATAAATATAAAACTAGCCCAACAAAGGAAGGAGTCCATGTGGCTTTTTAATTAAGAAAAAAAAGATGTGACACACAAGTTTGACCCCGTGGAATTCAATTTCAAGGTATGAGATTGCTAACCAGACTTCCTGCTCGGTGACCCCGCGGAATTAACCTATATATCTAAAAGTCGCCCAGAGGGATTGAACATACATTGGCAAGAACACACCACTACACTCCCACAACCAGACCAAGAGCCCATGCACCAATGTTTAGATATACATTGGACTTGGACTGGCCTTAGCTATTTCATAAGCCAGGCAGATGTGCATGGTAAGAGGTTGTTCGATCCGACACCTTTTGGCTTATAAGCTGAAGTGCAAAAGCCAAAACTGAGCCTAAACTTTTGGCTTATAAGATAAAGTAAAAAAAGAAGCAAGTTAAGTCAAATCAAACACGCCCAAGACATGAGGTAGGTTCAGAAAATATCTAACACCATGATAGCTCTCAAACACAAGTTATGTTTCTAGCAGAATTGCCATGATGTTGTATTCCATGCAAAACAACAACTCCCAGATTTTTTTAGAAAAAATACATCAAGAGCCACGGAGCCACATGGGCTCGCCAAGGGGCCCACAAGGCCCACATGGAAGGCTCATGTGGCTCAGCCCCTGGCCGTGTGGTGAGGCCGTGTTGGGCCCATAGAAGCCCCCTGGCGCAACTTTTTTTGCCCATATATTCTCTCATGACCTAAAAAATTTGAACACATTTTCTTCGTATTTTTCCTTTTGGTAGAGGCGACCGTCATCTTCGATCTTCTTCCTAGAGGGTTGTGTGGAGGCTACTCCAAAGTGGTAAAATCTTCATCATCGACATCACTAACACCTTCTCCATTATCACCATCATGTCTCCCCCATCCATGTGTGAGTAATTTTTTATATGCACATAGGGTGGATGTAAATTGAATGAGATTCATCATGCAATAGTTACCATATTTGTTAGGGTTTGATGCCTAGTGTCATCTATGTTCTAAGATTTATGTTGTTATCACTTGCATATGATTAATGCTTCTCACTACGGCTCGAGTGATACTAAACTGTATTTATTTTCATGAATATTTATGTGTTTGGATCATACCTGAAAGTTACATGCACTTGTTACAGTTTTTCAACAGAGACCTCGAAGTGACAATAATCAGGGAAATCAACGGAAATGGTCATAATTTGAGGATTGCATGTATTCATTTAAGGTACCTTAATTAGCCCTAATTCCCAGTATGGCCCACATAAGCACCCAAGAGGAACAAGCTCTAGGGTACCAAGTGAAGGAAATATTCCCTAGAGGCAATAATAAAGTTGTTATTTATATTTCTTTATATCATGATAAATGTTTATTATTCATGCTAGAATTGTATTAACCGGAAACTTAGTGCATATGTGAATACATAGAGGGTATGCCTCTACTTGTTAAGTTTCCTGACCATAGACATGTGTTGTCATTTGATGAACGGGGTCACATCATTAGAGAATGATGTGATGGACAAGACCCATCCGTTACCTTAGCATAAATGATCGTTTACTTTTATTGCTATTGCTTTCATCATGATTTATACATGTTCCTCTGACTATGAGATTATGCAACTCCCGAATACCAGAGGAACACCTTGTGCACTATCAAATGTCACAACGTAACTGGGTGATTATAAAGATGCTCTACAGGTGTCTCCGATGGTGTTTGTTGAGTTGGCATAGATCAAGATTAGGATTTGTCACTCCGATTGTCGGAGAGGTATCTATAGGCCCTCTCGGTAATGCACATCACTATAAGCCTTGCAAGCAATGTGACTAATGAGTTAGTTGTGGGATGTTGCATTACGGAACGAGTAAAGAGACATGCCAGTAACGAGATTGAACTAGGTATGATGATACCGACCATCGAATCTCGGGCAAGTAACATACCGATGACAAAGGGAACAACGTATGTTGTTATGCGGTTTGACCGATAAAGATCTTCGTAGAATATGTGGGAGGCAATATGAGCATCCAGGTTCCGCTATTGGTTATTGACCGGAGATGTGTCTCGGTCATGTATACATAGTTCTCAAACCCGTAGGGTCCGCACGCTTAACGTTCGATGACGATTTGTATTATGAGTTATGTCATTTGATGTACCGAAGGTTGTTCGGAGTCCCGGATGAGGTCACGGACATGACGAGGAGTCTTGAAATGGTCGAGAAGTAAAGATCGATATATTGGAAGGCTATATTCGGACATCGGAAAGGTTCTGAATGATTCGGGTATATTTCGGAGTACCAGAGAGTTACGGGAATTCACAGGGGGAAGTAGTGGGCCTTAATGGGCCATACAGGAAAGGAGAGAAGGGCCTCAAGGGTTGGCCGCGCGCACCCCATGGCAAGTCCGAATTGGACCAGGAAGGGGCGGCACCCCCCTCTCTTTCCTTCTCCCTCTCCTACTCCTTCCCTCTCCCCCTCTTGGAAAAGGAAGGGGACTCCAACTAGCATTGGGAATCCTAGTTGGACTCCCCCTATAGGCGCGCCCCTCCTAGGCCGGCATCCTCGTCCTCCCTCCATTATATACGTGGGAAGGGGGCGCCCCAAAGGAACTCCAAGATTTGTCTTAGCCGTGTGCGGTGCCCCCCTCCACAGTTACACACATTGGTCATATCGTCGTAGTGCTTAGGTGAAGCCCTACGTCGGTAACTTCATCATCACCATAGCCACGCCGTCGTGCTAACGGAACTCTCCTTCGGCCTCAACTGGATCAATTGCCCGAGGGACATCATCGAGCTGAATGTGTGCTGAACGCGGAGGTGCCGAACGTTCGGTACTTGGATCGATTGGATCGCGAAGACGTTCGACTACATCAACCGCGTTACTAAACGCTTCCGCTTTCGGTCTACGAGGGTACGTAGACACACTCTCCCCTCTCGTTGCTATGCATCTCCTAGATAGATCTTGCGTGATCGTAGGTAATTTTTTTTTTGAAATACTGTGTTCCCCAACAGTGGCATCCAAGCCAGGTCTATGCGTAGATGTTATATGCACGAGTAGAACACAAAGGAGTTGTGGGCGTGGGTATATACATATTGCTTGCTGTCACTAGTTGTTTCTTGATTCAACGGTATTGTTGGATGAAGCGGCCTTGACCGACATTACATGACCACGTTCATGAGACTGGTTCTACCGACGTGCTTTGCACACAGGTGGCTGGCGGGTGTCTGTTTCTTCAACTTTAGTTGAATTGGATTCAATGAATAGGGTTCTTTCTGAAGATCAAAAAGCAATCACTATACCACATTGTGGTTTTTATGCCGTAGGTAAGAATGATTCTTGCTAAGCCCGTAGCATCCACGTAAAACTTGCAACAACAAAGTAGACAATGTCTAACTTGTTTTTGCAGGGCATGTTGTGATGTGATATGGTCAAGACGTGATGAGATATAAATGGTTGTATAAGATGATCATGTTTTGTTAAAGTTATCGGCAACTGGAATGAGCCTTATGGTTGTCTCTTTTATTATTTCATAAAGATGCAAGTGCCATATAATTGCTTTACTTTATCGCTATGCGATAGCAATAGTTGCAAAAGCAATAGTTGGCGAGACGACCATGTGACGACACGTTGATAAAGATCAAGATGATGGAGATCATGGTGTCATGGCGGTGACGATGGAGATCATGATGGTACTTTGGAGATGGAGATCAAAGGCACAAGATGATGATGGCCATATCACATTGTCACATATTTTGATTGTGTGTGATGTTTATCTTTCATGCATCCTATTTGCTTAGTACGATGGAAGCATTATGAGATGATCCCTTACTAAAATTTCAAGGTATAAGTGTTCTCCCTGAGTATGCACCATTGCGACAGTTCATCGTGCCGAGACACCACGTGATGATCGGGTGTGATAAGCTCCACGTTCACATACAATGGGTGCAAGCCAGTTTTGCACACGCATAATACTCGGGTTAAACTTGACAAGCCTAGTGAGGGAGTCCTGTGCTAAGGGGTCCTCGGGCATCCGGCGTGTTAGCCGTGGGTCGGACTGATGGGCCGTGAGGATACGAAGACTGAAGACTCCACCCGTGTCCGGATAGGACTCTCCTTGGCATGGAAGGCAAGTTTGGTGACCAACTATGAAGATTTCTTTCTTTGTAACCGACCTTGTGTAACCCTAGATCCCTCCCGTGTCTATATAAGCCGGAGGGCTAGGTCCATAGATAGGCCGAATCCTCATAATCATAGCTAGACTAGACCTTTAGGGTTTAGTCATTACGATCTCGTGGTAGATCAACTCTTGTAATACTCATATTCATCAAGATCAATCAAGCAGGACGTAGGGTATTACCTCCATAGAGAGGGCCAGAACCTGGGTAAAACATTGTGTCCCCTGTCTCCTGTTACCATCGATCCTAGACGCACAGTTCGGGACTCCCTACCCGAGCTCCGCCGGTTTTGACACCGACATTGGTGCTTTCATTAAGAGTTCCACTGTGTCGTCCCCAAAAGGTTTGATGGCCCCTTCAATCGTCAACAACGATGCTGTCCAAGGTGAGACCTTCCTTCCTGGACAGATCTTCGTGTTCGGCGGCTTCACACTATGGGCCAACTTGCTTGGCCATCTGGATCAGATCGATAGCTATGCCCCTGGCCACCTGGTCAGATTTGGGAGCTTGAACTACGTTGCAGACATCCGTGGAGACTTGATCTTCGCAGGATTCGAGGCTGCAGCAACCACTCCTGGTCATCCCGATGGACACGGCCTAAATCTGTCATCGGACCGCATCCAAGAGATAGCTCCTATAACCGCTCTTGCCTTAGAACCGGAGCAGACTGCGCCATCCAAGGTTGGGAAGCTCAACCCTGCCACGGAGGCCACAAATTCCCCGGTGTTGGAGCCACACATAGACTAAATCTCACACGATACCTGTGCCACCAGAACTCCGGACCCGTCTCTGGTCATAAGTTCCGAACCACATGAGCCCGCAGACACCGAACTTGATCGTTTATCGATCTTTGAATTCAGCACCGCAGACATCTTTCAGCACTCGCCTTTGGGTGATGTGCTAAACTCATTAAAGAACATGTCCTTGGTGGGGGACTCACAGCCGAACTATGTCTGGTCCGAACTAGGGGCTGGTGATGAAGAATTTTGCTTCCCACCCGCCACCCACTTCATAGCCACGGTCGAGGACTTAACCGACACGCTTGATTACGACTCCGAAGACATCGACGGTATGGACGACGATGCTGATAAGGAGCAAAACCAAAATCCACCATTTACTGGATGTTGGACGGCGACTTCTTCGTACGATGTGTACATGGTGGACACACAAAAAATAACGAACGATGATGACAAAGAAAATCCAGTCGAGAATAAACCTCCTGAGATACAGCAAAAACGCCGGCGTCCTCGGCACCGCTTTAAGTCACATCGTTCAAAAGACAGCAACACTGTCACGGGAGAATATAATACTCCGGACGGTGCCAATGATAATGAAGACCCCGTTGAAGCAACTTCCAAACAAGAAGAACGGGAAGATGGGCAAGCTAGCACTACAAAAAAAGACACTTCCGTGATGATACGTGTTTGTCATAGTAGGTCGCGTTTTCTGTCATGCATGTACATCCATGAAAAATTTATGACAGAATCAAGATAGTCATACCTGTGCGGTCGTAGAAGTGTTCCATGACATTGCCAAAATTATCATCATGGAAGTGTCCACTTCCATGACGATAAATCGCGCGTCACAGAAGTGCTTTCGTCAAGGGTGACCGACACATGGCATCCACCATAACGGAACGCCGTTAAGCTATCGGGTCGGATTTTGGATCCGATAACCCGTTAACATCCACGACCAATGCTGATTTTCCACGTGTAAAATTCTCATTGGCTGACGGATCCACGCGTCAGCTCCGCGTTGGCACAGGTGTCACTCCTCCAACGGTCGAGATGGGCCTATGATATGTTGACACATGGACCGGCCCAAAAGTGGCCCACAAAGAGTAAATAGGCCGGCCCAACTGAAGGCCCATAAGATTTAGCGGACCTTAATGGGCCGACCCAGCTAAAGGCCCACAAAATTTAGCGGACCGTAATGGGTCGGCCCAGCTAAAGGCCCACACGATTTTGCGGACCATAATGGGCTGGCCCAGCTAAAGGCCCACAAGATTTTGCGGACCAGAATGGGCTGGCCCGGCTAAAGGCCCACTAGATTCTGCCGACCATAATGGGCCGACCCAGCTAAAGACCCAACATTCTCTGTCAAATCGGCCCGTCAACGGCCTGTCCTAAACTTGTCATCAACGCGGCCCATGGTCACTTCTGGCCGTTAACAGTCTGCTAAGTAATTGGGCCGAATTACGGCCCGGTGTATTTCCGGCCTGTTAAAGGTCCGGCTTCATTTGGGCCCATTTACAGGCCATCAAAAGTTTCGGCCCATAAACGACCGTGAAGGATTTGGGTCATATTCGGCCATGTCTGACATTCGGCCTGTTAGAGGCCCACTATAGCTTTGGGCCACTTTCGGCCTGTTGTCATTTTCGGCCTGTTAACGCCGGACGTAAACCGTGGGCCATATGTGGCCCAACGTCATATCGGGCCCATTAACGACCCATATAAAAATGACAATAATCTAGCCCGACCGAAGTTCTGGCCTGTTAAAGGCCCATGTATTAGGTCGGTGCATTTACGGCCCGTCCAAATTTCGGCCTGTTAAAGTCCAGTGGGTTATTTGGCACAATGAGGGCCCAATCTCACTTTCGGTCTATTAAAGGCCCATGTATTCTATGGGCTCGAGATATTTACACCTGTAAACGACCTATTTTTACTAAGGGCCCAAATTATGTTTAAGCCTGTTAAAGGCCCACTATGGGCACAGGCCTACTAGAAAAATATGAAAGCTTATGCTGATTTAGGCCCAGATATTTTTAGTGGGCTACATGCCGATTTCGGCCCATAATCGATTTTAGCCCAATTGGAATAGGACCGACGAATGTTGGCATGTTGGGCTCCTACGAAGCTTTAGGCCGAATACATTACTAAGATAAACCTACACTATACAAAAATAGCGTCGTAATTACTGTAGTCTGAGGCAGCATCATAAATGTTGTATCACAACAAAATAAATTCCAACCATACAACAAAAGGCTTGTTGGCATAAAGTTTACAATCCTTCCAGATAAAAGCACCATCAGATGTATAGAAGCACAGATCATTTGACCTCAGTGCTAATGTTTCAGGCTGTAGAATCTGATGGAGCAGCACAATCTCCACCTTTTTTCCGCCATTGCTCTTGAACAACGAAGCAAATGTCTGATAGTCTGGTTTCAAAACCATTCATATCTTGACGACATTTCTCAACCACTATTCTTGTTTCCGAAACAACGTCCATTAGGGATTGGACTTGTGTCTGGAGCACAGATATATCACTCTGTCTAGCAGGAAGATTTTGTTCAGTAGGCGATTTGGACGAGGTTACCTTGACAACCAACCCAGAATTACGCAGGGAGGTGCTTTTTGCACTGTTAGTGGAGAGATACTGACGCACTACAGCAAGAGGTGACATTGTGCCTGTAGTAGCCTCATCACCTTCAGGTGGTTGTGGCTATTCAATCATCTGTTCCATAGCTTCCTGAAAGTTTGAACTTGTAGATTAGTGTGCCAGATAAGTTACTAATGAGATAAAAACAAACAAAGTAGGTTAAACATTTATACATAACCTATTTTGGTGAACTACTGTAATACATTAGCATGTATTGTAGTGCCAACTACATAATAAAATCACTTTTGGAACATATGTCCATGTAGCATGCCTACTGTATTGTCTATTTCCTCACCTTCGTTGACATCTAAGGATAAAGAGACATGGTTTAAAGTAGGATGAACATAGTATGACATCATTCATATCATGGGAAAACAGATATAAAACAAACAGGCTATTTTATCATTGTGTGCACACGTGAACATAACAACTAGATTATAGATCAAGACCAAAAGAATATCCTTCATCTCTTTTAAACCATGTAAGGTGAAATGATACGATAAGACAACTGTGAATAAAAGTGAACAGAGTAAATGACATTGGCTGCAAACCAAGTAGTTAAATGAACACATCACAATACCAATCAGTTCAAGGCAGGAGGAGTAAGGACTTACAACAGCGGCTTGAACTGGTGTGCTCATGCCCTTCATCTTGCTGGTGTGGCAATCCTTGAAGATTTGCACTGCATTTGGTTAAGGTTCTTTTTGGTCCGCACGGGATTTCCTCTATATTTGGAACAAGTCAATATAGATACGATAATATGGCACAAAAAAAGAAGGAAGTAGCAGCTATTTACAAGAGACTCACAGTCTGCAATATAGCTACGAGATCCTATGGTCTGTTGGAATTTCACTTTAGAACAGTTGGTTTTGTTGTTCAAACAGTTAGCCTAGAAGAAGATACACTTGTAAGGCACATACATAAATACAAGTTCAATATGTGGTCTAATCAAATACATATAGCCTACCTGATACTTTGGATCAGACCAGTGTTTAACGAGGGTTGTCCAGTCTTCATCTGTAATATATTCCACTGGAGATGTTTGGGCGATTTCATTGTTAGCCTTGCCTTCAAAGTGAGACTTTCTAAGGTGGTACCGATACTGTCGCAGAGCAGACTGAAAAACATGAGTGCATGCTTGTCTAGTTGCATCATCTTTCGGATCCAACTTGAACCTCATCTGTTGAAAAAAGAATGTAAGTCTTATTAGGAGGAAGCTAGAAAGTATGGGACAGAGCAAGACAATATTACTAATTGCAATGAATAACATTACTTACGGATAAATGGTCAAGGAAGGTGTTAAACTAGGTATTGTCTTTCTCATTCTTGTACTGGATCCACGTTGGGAGGATACATGCATGACACCTAACGGCAACGGCTGCCTCAGATACTAACTTGGCTGACTCTCTAGCATCACGTGGCCTTTTTAAACCTGCCTCAAAATGGATCTCCATTCTTCCTCCTTTAGATTTTGTTAATCTATCAAGCATTATCCCTGATGTCTGTTTCCGCTTGCACCGTGGTGCTAGTTCAACAACGAATATGGAAAGTGTTAGTGTACATCAAACTGTGAGAGTACATATAAAGGAGCATGCAACTGCAACTTGACTCGGTCAGGTACCGTCTTGGTGTTGATGCTCATGAGGTTCATCTGATCTTGCCAAGTCCTGTTGTGTCAGCAATGCTTCAGAAGTAGTGTTAGGTGTGAAGGCAGCTTGGGAACTGGCCAGTTCCGGAGCAAACGAACGAGTAACTAGTTGAGATGCTGGTACAGTTGAAGCGGATGTTGCAGCTGGTGGAGCAGGTGATACTGTGTTTGTAGATTTAGCCGGTGGACTTGGACCTTCTACTGCACTATAAGTACCAGCAGAATCTCGACGGCAGAAACTTTTCCGTTTCACCCAACGAGTAATAGCACTCCCTACTATATTATTTTCCTTGCTCTTTTTTGACTTTGCCATGTCAAGCTGTACCCACAACACTAAAGAATAAAATCACTCTTCAGAACTCATTGATGCATGATACAGACAAGCAACACTTTGATGTAAGACAACCGTATGAGGATGGAATATGTAAGAAAAACAGGATGGCGTGACATATTCACAGCTACGATGTGCAAACTGAGCAGAAGGATTTTCAAGAAAATAGAAGTAATGCAAGCTAGACACCATATGAAAGATGCAACCAATATTACTCTGCCAAGTTAAAAGTGTCTTGTCATAAGTGGCAATTCGAAAAATTAGAAGCAGTACAACGTAAGAATCAATGCAAGATGCAACCACTATCAAACTGCCATGTTAGAAGCGTCCAATCATGAGCGACTGATGCAGGATACACAACAACAGTACTTTGATGTAAGAACATGGTATGATAGAAAGATGTAGTGTATTCTAGACACAGAAAGCCATGTCATATGCACATGTATAACGTATAAACTCAGCAGGTGCAATTTAATCAAAATAGAAGAAATACAGGCTAGACAACATATGCAACATGAAACCAATTATCACACTGTCAACTTAGAGCAAGCACCTACGATGGTGGAGTACGGGAGATGAACTCATCATGTAGACTTGGGACTTCAACTTCATTAGCATTAGCAGTGGCAAATCTAGAGACTCTCTGTTTGCGTCGGTGGGGAGGACCACCAACATCCCCTAACTTACTCTTTTCCTTCCTATTTTCTGATATTGCCATATGAAGTCAAAACCACAAGAAGATGAATAAAATTAGCTCTGCATAACTGGTTGATGCATGATACAGACGAACACTAATTTGATGTAAGGCAAGCGCAGGATAGGAGGATGGAATATATACAAAAAAAGACAGCGTTTCATATTCACACGTACGATAGGAGGATGGAATATGTATGAAAAAACAGTAAGCGGAAGGCATTTCAACAAAATTAGAAGAAATGAATGTTGGGGATCGTAGCAGAAATTCAAAATTTTCTACGCATCACCAAGATCAATCTATGGAGTAATCTAGCAATGAGGGGAAGGAGAGTGCATCTACATACCCTTGTAGATCGCTAAGTGGAAGCGTTCAAGTGAACAGGGTTGATGGAGTCGTACTCGTCGTGATCCAAATCACCGATGATCCTAGTGCCGAACGGACGGCACCTCCGCGTTCAACACACATGCAGCCCGGTGACGTCTCCCACGCCTTGATCCAGCAAGGGGAGAAGGAGAGGTTGGGGAAGACTCCGTCCAGCAGCAGCACGATGGCGTGGTGGTGAAGGAGCAACGTGGCAATCCTGCAGGGCTTCGCCAAGCACCACAGGAGACGAGAAGGGAGAGGGGTAGGGCTGCGCCAACAGGAGAAGAATTCGTGTGTCGGGCTGCCCCTTTTGCCTCCACTATACATAGGGGGAGAGGGAGGGCTGCGCCCCCACCTAGGGTTTCCACCTTAGGGGCGGCAGCAGCCCCAATCCCCATCTGGGGTGGCGGCCAAGTGGGGGGGGGGAGAGGGAGGCGCACCAGGCATGGGGCTTAGGGCCCATCTGCCCTTAGGGTTTGCCCCCTCTTCTCCCTAGGCGCATGGGCCTTGGTGGGGAGGCGCCCCAGCCCACCTATGGGCTGGTCCCTTCTCACACTTGACCCATGTATGCCTCCGGGGCCCGTGGCCCCTCCCGGTGGACCCCCGAACCCCTCTGGTGGTCCCGGTACACTACCGGCGATGCCCGGAACACTTCCGGTGGCCAAAACCATACTTCCTATATATAAATCTTTACCTCCGGACCATTCCGGAACTCCTCGTGACGTCCGGGATCTCATCCGGGACTCTGATTAACATTCAGTAACCACGTACATCTATTCCCTATAACCCTAGCGTCACCAAACCTTAAGTGTGTAGACTCTACGGGTTCGGGAGTCATGCAGACATGGCCGAGACAACTCTCTGGTCAATAACCAACAACGGGATCTGGATACCCATGTTGGTTCCCACATGCTCCATGATGATCTCATCGGATGAACCACGATGTCAAGGATTTAATTAATCCCGTATACAATTCCCTTTGTCTAGCGGTACGATACTTGCCCGAGATTCGATCATCAGTATCCCCATACCTTGTTCAATCTCGTTACCGGCAAGTCTCTTTACTCGTTCCGTAACACATCATCCCGTTATCAACTCCTTGGTCACATTGTGCACATTATGATGATGTCCTACCGAGTGGGCCCAGAGATACCTCTCCGTTTACACGGAGTGACAAATCCCAGTCTCGATTCGTGCCAACCCAACAGACACTTTCGGAGATACCTATAGTGTACCTTTATAGCCACCCAGTTACGTTGTGACATTTGGCACACCCAAAGCACTCCTAAGGTATCCAGGAGTTGCACAATCTCATGGTCTAAGCAAATGATACTTGGCATTAGAAAAGCTTTAGCAAACGAACTACACGATCTTGTGCTAGGCTTAGGATTGGGTCTTGTCCATCACATCATTCTCCTAATGATGTGATCCCGTTATCAATGACATCCAATGTCCATGGTCAGGAAACCATAACCATCTATTGATCAATGAGCTAGTCAACTAGAGGCTTACTAGGGACATGCTGTTGTCTATTTATCCACACATGTATCTGAGTTTCCTATCAATACAATTCTTGCATGGATAATAAACGATTATCATGAACAATGAAATATGATATAATAATAATTAATTTATTATTGCCTCTAGGGCATATTTCCAACAGTCTCCCACTTGCACTAGTCAATAATCTAGTTCACATCGCCATGTGATTAACACTCACAGGTCACAGCGCCATGTGACCAACATCCAAAGAGTTTACTAGACTCAATAATCTAGTTCACATCACTATTTGATTAACACTCAATGAGTTCTGGATTTGATCATGTTATGCTTGTGAGAGAGGTTGTAGTTAACGGGTCTTGCCATATTCAGATCCCTATGTATTTCGCAAAACTTTATGTCATATCATAGATGTTGCTACCACGTTCCACTTGGAGCTATTCCAAATTGTTGCTCCATTATACGTATCCGATATCTCTACTCAGAGCTATCTGGATAGGTGTTAAGCTTGCATCGACGTAACTCTTTACGTTGAACTCTTTATCATCTCATAACTGAGAAACATTTCCTTATTCCTCTAAGGATAATTTTGACCGCTATCTGGTGATCCAGTCCTAGATCACCTTTGTACCCTCTTGCCGGACATGTGGCAAGGCACACATCAGGTGTGGTACTCAGCATGGCATACCATATAGAGCCTATGATTAGAGCATAGGGGACGACCTTCGTCCTTCCTCTTTGTTCTGCCATGGTCAAGCTTTGAGTCTTACTCAACTTCACACCTTACAACTCAGGTAAGAACCCCTTCTTTGACTGATCTATTTTGAACTCCTTCAAAAACATGTCAAGGTGTGCGTTCTTTGAAAGTATCATCAGGCGTCTTGATCTATCTCTATAGATCTTGATGCCCAATATGTAAGCAGCTTTATCCAGGTCTTCCTTTGAAAAACACTCTTCAAACAACCGTTTATGCTTTCCAGAAATTCTACATTATTTCGGATCTACAATATGTCATACACATATACTTATCAGAGAAGTTGTAGCGCTCCCACTCACTTTCTTGTAAATACAAGTTTCTAGCAAACATTGTATAAACCTGAAAGCTTTTATCACTCTATGAAAGCATATATTCTGACTCTGAGATGCTTGCTCTAGTCCATAGAAGGATTGCTGGAGCCAGCATACCTTTTTAGCATCCTTAGGATCGACAAAACTTTGATTGTATCACATACAACTCTTTCTTATGAAAATTGGTAAGAAAACTTGTTTTGACATCCATCTGTAAGATTTCATAATCAAAAAATACAGCTAATGCTAACATGATTCCGACGGACTTAAGCATCGCTACGGGTGAGAAATTCTCATCGTAGTCAACTCCTTGAACTTGTGAAAAGACTCTTTCCCACAAGTCGAGCTTCATGGACGGTAACATTACCGCCCACGTCCGTCTTCTTCTTAAAGATCCATTTATCTCAATGGCTTGCCGATCATCGGGCAAGTCCACCAAAGTCCATACTTTGTTCTGATACATGGATCCTATCTCGGATTTCATGGCTTCTAACCATTTGTTGGAATACGGGCCCACCATCGCTTCTCCATAGCTCGTAGGTTCATTGTTGTCCAACAACATGATATCTGAGACAGGATTACCATACCACTCAGGAGTAGTACCTATCCATGTCGACCTACAAGGTTCGATAGCAACTTGATCCGAAGCTTCATGATCACTATCATTAACTTCCTATTCAACAGCCGTAGGCTCCACAGAAAACATCTTTCTATGTTGCATCACTCTCTGGTTGAAGTAAAGGTTCGACAACCTCATCAAGTTTTATCTTCCTCCCACTCAATTCTTTAGAGAGAAACTCCTTCTCGAGAAAGGACCCGTTCTTAGCGACGAACAATTTGCCCACGGATCTGAGATAGAAGGTATACCCAACTGTCACCTGTGGGTATCCTATGAAGATGTGTTTGTACGCTTTGGGTTCGAGCTTCTTCGGCTGAAGCCTTAAGCATCGCAGCCCCAAATATTAAGAAATGACAACTTTGGTTTTTGTCAAACCAATGTTCATACGGCGTCGTCTCAATGGACTTATATGGTGTCCTATCTAAAGTGAATGTAGCTATCTCTAACGCATATCCTCAAAATGAAAATGGTAGATCGGTAAGAGACATCATAGATCGCACCATATCTCATAGGGTTCGATTACGACGTCCGGACACACCATTACCCTGTGGTGTTCTAGGTGGCTTCAACTGTGAAACAATTCCATAATGTCTTAAGTGTTTGCCAAACTCATAACTCAGAAATTCTCATTGATCAGATCATAGGAATTTGATCTTCTTGTTATGATGATTCTTAACTTCACTCTGAAATCGCATGAACTTTTCAAATGTTTCAGACTTGTGCTTCATTAAGTAAATATATCTATATATACTCAAATCGTCAGTGAAGATGAGAAAATAGCGATATCCACTGCACACTTCCATTCTCATTGGATCACACGCATCAGCATGTATGATTTCCAACAAGTCACTTGCCCCTTTCATTGTACCTGAAAACGGTGTCTTAGTCATCCTGCCCATGAGGCATGGCTCGCATGTGTCAAGCGATTCAAAATCAAGTGACTCCAAACATCCATCAATATGGAGTTTCTTCATGCATCTTACGCCAATATGACCTAAGCGGCAGTGCCACAAGAAAGTGGTACTATCATTATTAACTCTACATCTTTTGGCGTGAACATGTGTATTACCACGACCGAGATTCAATGAACCATTCACATAGGGTGCATGACCATGAAAGGTATTATTCATGTAAACAGAATAACCATTATTCTCTAATTTAAATGAATAACCGTATTGCAATGAACATGATCTACTCATATTCATGCTCAACATAGACACCTGATAACATTTATCTAGGTTCAATACTAATCCCGAAGGCAGATGGAGCGTGCGATGGTGATCTTATCAACTTTGGAAATACTTCCAACACACATCGTCACCTCGCCCTTAGCCAGTCTCCGTTTAGTCTGTAGCTTTTGCTTCGAGTCACCAATAATAGCAACTGAACTGGTATCCAATACCCAGGTGCTACCAGTAGTACTAGTGAGGTACACATTAATAACACGTATATACTTTGTTGAAGTTGCCAGCCTTCTTATCTACCATGCATTTGGGGTAATTCCGCTACCAGTGACCGTTCCCCTTACAATAGAAGCACTTAGTCTCGGGTTTGGGTTCAACCTTGGGTTCCTTCTCTGGAGCGGCAACTGGTTTGCCATCCATGAAGTTTCCCTTCTAGCCCTTGCCCTTCTTGAAACCAGTGGTCTTGTTAAACCATCAACACTTGATGCTCCTTCTTGATTTCTACCCTTTGCGGTCTTAAGCACCGCGAACAGCTTCGGGATCAACTCCATCCCTTGCATGTCATAGTTCATCATGAAGATCTAGTAGCTTAGTGATAGTGGCTAGAGAACTCTATCAATCACTATCTTATCTGGATGTTTAACTCCCACTTGATTTAAGTAATTGTAGCACCCCAGACATTCTGAGCACACGCCCACTAGCTGAGCTATTCTCCTCCATCTTGTTGGCAAAAGAACTTGTCAGAGGTCTCATACCTCTCAACACGGGCATGAGCCTGAAATCCCAATTTCAGCTCTTGGAACATCTCATATGTTCTATGGCGTTCAAAACGTCATTGGAATCCTGATTCTAAGCCGTAAAGTATGGTGCACTAAACTATCAAGTAGTCAACATGATGTGTCTGTCAGGTGTTCACAACATCCACAGACGACGTTGTAGGAGTTTGCACATAGAGTGGTGCATCAAAGACGTAAGCCTTTTGTGTAGCAGCGAGGACACTCCTCGGACTATGGACCTAGTCCGCATCATTGCTTACAATATCTTTCAACTTAATCTTTCTCTAGGAACGTATTGAAACAAGGTGAGTTATTTATCTACAACATATTTGCAAAAACAATTTAGACTATGTTCATGATAATTGAGTTCATCTAATCAAATTATTTAATGAACTCCCACTCAGATAGACATCCCTCTAGTCATCTAAGTGAAACATGATCCGAATCGACTAGGCCGTGTCCGATCATCACGTGAGGCGGACTAGTCATCAACGGTGAACATCTCATGTTGATCATATATTCTATACGACTCATGCTCGACCTTTCGGTCTTCCGTGTTTCGAGGCCATGTCTGTACATGCTAGGCTCGTCAAGTCAACCTAAGTGTATTGCGTGTGTAAATCTGGCTTACACGTGTTGTATTCGGACGTTAGAATCTATCACACCCGATCATCATGTGGTGCTTCGAAACAACGAACCTTCGCAACGGTGCACAGTTAGGGGGAACACTTTCTTGAAATTATTACGAGCGATCATCTTATTTAAGCTACCGTCGTTCTAAGCAAATAAGATGTAAAACATGATAAACATCACATGCAATCAAATAGTGACATGATATGGCCAATATCATTTCGCTCCTTTTGATCTCCATCTTCGGGGCTTCATGATCATCATCGTCACCGGCATGACACCATGATCTCCATCATCATGATCTCCATCATCGTGTCTTCTTGAAGTTGTCTCGTCATCTATTACTTCTACTACTATGGCTAACGCTTTAGCAATAAAGTAAAGTAGTTACATGACGTTTATGTTGACACACAGGTCATAAATAAATTAAGACAACTCCTATGGCTCCTGCCGGTTGTCATACTCATCGACATGCAAGTCGTGATTCCTATTACAAGAACATGATCAATCTCATACATCACATATATCATTCATCACATCCTTTTGGCCATATCACATCACAAGGCATATGCTGCAAAAACAAGTTAGACGTCCTCTAATTGTTGTTGCAAGTTTTTACGTGGCTGCTATAGGTTTCTAGCAAGAACGTTTCTTACCTACGCGAAAACCACAATGTGATATGCCAATTTCTATTTACCCTTCATCAGGACCCTTTTCATCGAATCCGATCCGACTAAAGTGGGAGAGACAGACACCCGCTAGCCACCTTATGCAACTAGTGCATGTCAGTTGGTGGAACCAGTCTCACGTAAGAGCGTGTAAGGTCGGTCCGGGCCGCTTCATCCCACGATGCCACCGAATCAAGATAAGACTAGTAACGGCAAGTAAATTGACAAAATCGACACCCACAACTGCTTTGTGTTCTACTCGTGCATAGAAACTACGCATAGACCTAGCTCATGATGCCACTGTTGGGGATCGTAGCAGAAATTCAAAATTTTCTACGCATCACCAAGATCAATCTATGGAGTAATCTAGCAACGAGGGGAAGGAGAGTGCATCTACATACTGTCAGCATTCTGGGAACGGGGGTCCCCAGACTTGCCTGCCTGCGGCGTGGCTCAAAGGGGGGCCCAGCGCGGCCCATCTTCACCAACACAAACCCCAGACCCTCGCGAGGAGCCAAGCCTCGCGGGGCGGACGACGCGGAGCTTCCTCAGGCACGGCCTCGTCAGGCTGGCTCGCGAGGAGGCGGAGAGACCAAGGCGGGGTACCTCACGAGGTGCCCGTGACGCAAGCCATGACGACCAAGGGCGCCAGGCGGGTGCCAGCCCGCGCAGTGTTCTCCTTTCCTCTTTGGTGGAAAGGGGGCAAGCGCAGCCGCGGAGTACCGAGGCATCAGGCAAAGGTTGCCATTTCGGTGCAACAAGACCAAGACCAGGAGGACTACGAGACGGAGGTCATCCTGGAGCCCAAGACAGCGTCATCACCAGAGCATTGCGCTGGCAAAGACTACTTTTGTCAGGATAGTTGATACTGGTTGTCCCCCTTCAAATTAGCCCGCCATTGTTGGCTCCCTTCCCGCTCGATATTTGGGAAGAGGACGAGGGCCTCTATAAATAGGATCAGCCACCCGCAAGAGGGGGCATCTGAGAAGGAGGAGGCTCTTTAGAGAGGGGTTTCCGATCAGAGAGAGAGAGAGAGAGAGAGAGAGAGAGAAGGGCGACTGAACTCCTCCCAGCAGTTCATCCCCCCTAGCCAAGGACAGACCCTCGTGAGGCTATTCTTCCTTGTATTGTTGATCATCGTCAGCCCAAGAGGCAATCCACCACACCACACACTGGAGTAGGGTATTACACCACAACGGTGGCCCGAACCAGTATAAACCCTGTGTCTCTTCTGTTGTTCTTTCCATAGTCTAGATCCTAGCGAGGCGGAGGGGTGCAGGTAGGTAGGAGGCGAAATCTCCATGCGCACCCCAGTGTTCGAACCTCAAGGGTCTGCCGGAACCCGAAATCCGACATTTTGGCACGCCAGGTAGGGGTGCGCCGGGATTCGTCTTCCACCACCCCGTTCTCCTCCGACCATCACGCCCATGTCTGACGCTCATCGGGCCCGCGCCGAGAGCCGGGCCGCACTCGCTTCCCGCGTCGCCCAGACGGCCCCTGTCGGCGGGCATCCTCGCCGTTCCCCATCACCTGCCGTCAACGCCGCCACCGGCCCGGCGGGGGACGAGCAGCAAGCATCGTCCCAGCATCCGTCCGTGTGGCAAGACGGCCGCACCACAACTCCCTCACTCACCCCAGCTGGTTCTTCGTCCCGCGCGCTCCACGCGCCCATGGAGGCTCGGGCTTCACTCATCGCGGCAAATGAGCTCCTGCGCTACCGTCTCGTTGACGACGTCTACAAAGAATGGCTCGACCGCGTCGCCGAGCTCGTCCGCGCCACAGGGGGCTCTCTTGCACCGTCTATTCCGCTGCACCGCACCCCGCCCCGCGCGGGCGATGAAGCTCCGGCGGCGCCCCGACCGCCTCCTCCTCAGGAAGGCGCCATGGCTCCAAGGCGCGTGGCCCCTGGGCGGAACCCGCTCTGTCAGGTGCCAACGCAGCAAGAGCAGAGCTGTCAGAAGTCCCTCGCCCGCAAGAAGCTGCCCGGGCGCTCCCTGCTCTAGCACGTCGCGACCATGCTCCTGCTCCCGCGCGTCAAGACCCCGTGCTGCGCCCATCTGCAACGCGTGGGGACATGCAAGACCAAGCTCCCCGTCATCCAAGGCCTCCCGTGGCCACAGCAGGCTACCGCGCCTTCACCGCCGAGCTACGCAGCGTCGCGTGGCCCGGCAAGTTCAAGCCAGATTTGCCTCCTCGCTACGACGGCAGACCCTG